>NW_028326240.1:773359-789678 GCF_027475165.1 Benincasa hispida | reverse complement strand
GATCGTCGGGTAGAAATTGATGCATTGGTCCATCTTTTAAATGTGTTGGTTCCACGATCTGATGATGCTTCATCTTCTCAGCCCCACCATCTAATTGATTTTCTTCTTGCAAAAGAGGGAGATGATTGGGATGTTGGTTGTTGTTTGGTTGTTGTTTGTTCTGGTTTTGGGTTGTTTTATTGATGGTTGGTTCTAGATTTGGACTTTTTTTTTTTTTTTTTGCTCGGGTTCTATCTCGAAATTTATTTTATTAATATGAAATGGGTTGTTCTGTGGTGTGACTAATCGGTTTATCAATAAAAGATCTTATGCCAAAAAGGGAGCTTGTTACAGTGTTAGTTGGATGATAATATTTTCTTTTATTATGTTGGATACTTGTCTCTAACTTGGCATCAATATTCTTTGCTTATTGATGGAAAATTTTTTAGGTTGGTTTTTTCCTTGTTTACGTTGTTGTCGTTGGTGGTTTTCTTGCCATATGAGGATTGTATTTAATTGTGTCTCATTTGTGGTTTTAGGGTAAGTCGTAGTTTGTGTCTCAAGGGTCGATCGATTGAAAGACAGAGAGAATCTTGTGCGTTTTGTGTAGCTACCTAATCAGTGTGATATTTAGAAGTTGTGTGGTTCGTTTGAAGCTTGGTCTGTAGTAAATTGTTGGTTGAGTGTTCTTTCAATTAGCACGTGAAAATGGAGGGAAATCATTGTTGCAGCATCAAATTCAGGGGGAGACTAAATCAACAGACTCATTGAAAGCAGTATCAGTGTTAAAGGGAGCCTAACTTGTTCACTAGTATTCAGTTATGTGTACACTGATTCTATGTAATCTCAGTTGAAGTGCATGTTATAAAACTAAGTTACATTCTAGTGGATCTCTTTTCACCTAGGTGGAAAGCCTCCCAAACATAGGTGTGATTACACCGAACTGGGTTAACAAATCTCTACATGCATCTTCTCTACTCTTACTTCTATTTGTTTGTCTTTACTTTTGTCAATAGCATTTTTTTTGAGCTCCTTGTATTATTCTAATTCGCCTAATTTTCAAAAAAAAAAAAAATTATTCATTTTTTCTTTTCTCAACACAAAAATTCATAATAACTTATTAGATGTTGTTATACAAATTTGAAAGTTGAAAGATTAAATTTATGCATAGAAAAAATATTATATATTTATGTTTGTAAGAAAGAAAAATAAGTTTCTTAAATTTTCAATACGCTTAATAATACTTACAAGCATTTGGTTGGAGTCACAAATAATAATTTGAAACGACGACTAATTGGATAAAATAAAAGTAGATTATCCAAAAAAGAAAAGAAAAGAAAATATATCTTTTTGGTCCTGAATTTTAGAGTAGCTCCTCACGTTTTAATTAGCCAATTTAGTCTCTCAATTTTCAAGAATAGATTTAAAAGCTCTCGTTATTTAAGAAATCATTAAATTGGAACAAAAATTTTATAATACTTACTAGTGTTTGGTTGGTGTCACAAACATAATTGAAATGGCTTATTGGATAAAACAAAAGCGGATTATCCAAAAAAGAAAAAAAAAAGATTATTTATCAAGAAAGCTTTAGAGAATAGGGAGGAGATACTTTCAATTATTTATCTAATAGAGGAGATAGTTTCATAAGACATGAAAACTCCATATAGAATGGAGCATTACATTGACAGTATTTCTACTTCCTTCACCAACACATGCCAAATGAAGAACATTACAAAAGGATTTACAAGTTTCACCATCACCAACCATTTCTAGAAAATCTTGTTAGTTTTTTTTTTTTTCACTTAATCTTAAATTAATTAACTAATAATATTTTGATGATAACAAATTTGATTTGGTTTACTAATTATTTTATTATTCTAAATAGTCCATAATGTAGAACTCTGAACAATGATATTGATGCCTCTTGAATCACCCAAATCGGAATTCAGATAAAAATGATATAACCCAAATAAATTTGAAAACGAAATATTTGTGATGGTGACGTGACTAATTAATCATCAAATTGAATCAATTAAAAAGTGTCATTTGGAGCTATGGATGAATGGCACACGGAGCTTAAATTTACAATGGTGGGTTTTGGTTTTCTTTGAAAAAAATTTAAAAAATGGTTATAGAAAGCAAATTAAAAGAAATTGATTTTGAAATTAAAAGAAAAAAAAAAAAAGGAAAAAGGTTTAAGTGACCCAACGGTCACTTGAGTTTTATATTTAGTATTTTTCTAATTATTGAGATAATTATTCTATTGGTATCTTTTTATGGAAATTATATTTTTTGAATGAGTGTGGAATATTTGAATTTGACTTATTGAATTGCATTGATTATGAGATTTATTGCCATGAAAAATGATTATATATCTATCTATGTGGCATTTGTCTTTATTGCTTATATTTTGGCTTTTTGGTCAATTAAATACTTGCTCTAATTCTTGTGTTTTCTTGGTAAATTTTGAGCAAAAGAATATTGAGTCTTGAATAGAAGATTATCATTATTTTGATATTAATATATCTTGTTTATGCTCTTGGATGAAAATGGTAATATCATTAGAAATAAAGCTACACTTGTAGCTCAAGGTTATTATCAAGAAAAAATTATAGATATGAAGAAACTTTTGCACCAATTGCTAGATTAGAAGTTATTAAAATGTTATTTATTTTTGCCTCTTGTAAGAATTTCATTTTATATCAAATGGATGTGAAAAGTGCTTTTTTAAATGGTTATATTGTGGAAGAAGTTTATGTAGAACAATCTCCGGGCTTTGAGAGTTTTGATTTGTCTAATCATGTTTATAAGTTGAAAAAGGCTCTTTACGGCTTAAAACAAGCCCCAAGAACTTGGTATGATAGGCTTGGCAATTTTTCACTTGAGAATGGTTTTAAAATGAGAAAAATTGATTATGATATGTGGATGATATTATATTTGGTACTATTAATCCATTTTTGTGTGAAGAATTTTTTAAGTGTATGCATAGTGAGTTTGAGATGAGCATGATGGGAGAACTTAGTTTCTTCCTTAGATTCCAAATTAAACAACTCAAGGATGACATCTTCATAAGTCAAGAAAATATACAAGGGATTTGCTCAAGAAATTCAAATTCAATGAACGTAAAATTGCAAAAACTCCTAGAGTATCACTAAGCTTGACAAAGATGAAAAAGGTAAATGTGTGGACATAAAAACTTATCGAGGTATGATTGGATCCTTACTTTGTTTGACCGCTAGTAGACCGGGTATCATGTTTGGTGTATGTCTTTGTGCTAGATTTCAATTTTTTCCTAAGGAATTACATTTGTATATCGTTAAAAGAATATTTAAATATTTGCTTGGAACTATTGATGTAGGCTTGTGGTATCCTATAAATGTTGAGATTAATTTGATAGGATATTCTGACACGGATTTTGTCGGTAGTTTACCTGACCTTAAGAGTACTAGTGGGACCTGTCAATTTTTTTGTAGTTCCTTAATATCTTGATTAGTAAAAAAATAAATTCGATTGCTTTATCCATTACCAAAGCAGAATATATTGTGATTGTCAATTGTTGTGCATAAATTCTTTGGATGAAAAAACTCTTTGTGCTTTTGGATTAAAGTTTGATAGTGCGCCTATATTTTGTTATAATACTAGTGCTATTAATTTGACTAAAAATCTTATACATCATTCTAAGACTAAGCATATTGGTATTAGACATCACTTCATTAGAGAGCATGTGTAAAATGGTCACATTACTCTTGAATTTGTGAGCTCTAGTAATCAATTAGCCCATATTTTTACCAAGCCTTTGAATGAAGAAAATTTTGCAAAAATATGCTTGAGCTTAGCATTATTCTTTGTGATGCATATTGATATTATAAAATGCATATTGATAAGGGGAGAATTGGAAACTTTGTATGTGTTCATATTTTTTAGGGGTAACACTTATATGTTTATTATTCCTTTTGACGATTCCAAAGGGGGAGAAGTATAAAAATGTGTTAGTATTGTGTTGCATGATTGTGTCTTTTGAATGTATTATTTAGAGGGGAATAAATTAAAAGGAAGAAGTTAATTCTTTTGAATGATGTGTTGCATGATTGTAGCTTTTGAATAAATTTCAAACATGATATGTATACTTGATATTGAAATTACTCATTGATCACATGTGTTGCTACGGTTATATGCATTTCAAGTTATTTTCCTTCTATGATTTGTTATCATAAAAAAATAGGAGATTATTGGCTTTTTGGCCCTTAATCTCAAATTAATTAATTAATTAATATTTTGATGATAACAAATTTGATTTTGTTTACTAATAATTTTATTATTTTGAATAGTTCATAACATAGAACTAAACAGCGACCGATGCTTCTTGAATAATCGAGGAGTTCATATAAAAAAGTTATAGCCAAAATAAATTTGAAGACCATCACAAATTAGTCATCAAATTAGACCAATTAAATAGTGTCACTTGGAGCTATGGGTGAGTAACACATTGAGCCGTAAATTTGCAATCGATGGATCTTGATTTTCTTTAAATTTTAAAAAAAAATTGTTAAAGAAAGCATATTAAAAGAAATTGATTTTGAAATTAAAAAAGAAAGGTTAAACGACCCAACAGTCACTTGAGTTTGTTATAAAAAATAAAAAGAAAAAAGAAAGAAAACAAAAAACCCAAAAATTTAAAATTTCATAAAGTTACCGGTAAAGGTACTTTAAATATATTTTATTTTACTTTTTCCCTTCTAATTTCCACCTTTTATTTTACATTGTATGCATTTCAATTGCCATATAAAATTCATTAGGTAGACTCACTCTTTTTAGAGAGTTTTATCGAGTATTTTAAAGCTTCAAGAATATTATAACGATTGGATCCTAATCTGTAGAAAGAATCAAGTTTGCTCTTGAACCCGTAAAATGAACAAGATAGCGGTTCGACTCTTATCTGTGAAAAGAGTTAAAAGGAGAATTTTTAATCAAAATCCCAAGAGGCATTTGAAAAAGTAAATGTAGGTCAAGTTTGATCAAACTACTATAAAAATTAAGTTATCTTCTTCTTTAACTCTTTCCTAATTATTTTGCATTTAATTTTAATTGCATGATTTTGTTAATTAAGATTGATTGAGTATATTGTTATTAATTTTTATCAATCTTCTTATTTAACATACATTAGAATTTTTATTAATTTCATTTAAAAATATCTAATTAGTTTAAATTGTGCACATCTTTCAAAAGGTTTAATTAAACCTATTTACCCCTTTTCGCTAGGGTTTTCATATCGGTCCAACAAATCTGTGCATATTGATAGAGAAGCCAAGTATGAGAGAACTCATCACTATTGCAGTTCAAATTACAACATACTATCTGTCCTGGCAGTCTGCAGAATAAGTTCATAGGCACTGATGGTAGTTGATTTCTGACCCTAGGATGCCTCATAACGTAGACATCGGTTAGAAGGAATAACATCTGAAAGGTGTTAGGTACAACATGTGAGCGGAAATGAGGCAAAGAAAAACTATGTATATGGCTATTGCATGAGGATCTCACCAGTTTAAGAGTGCTTGAATTCATTCTCCTTGCGTCGCCACATCCCCAATCACAGTTTGGAGTCTTCCTGGCACACTTTGCATCTGATCATTCCTAATTCGAACTACATCTGGGCTTCGACTCATTGAAAATGAGTCAAATTCTTATATCTGTAACGATAATGATAATCGATCAACTCAACCCAATCCGTGCGGTTTGGGTTAGGTTATCCATTCATGTGGGTTGGGTTGGGTTCAAATAAATAAAAATTGTTCGTGCTCTATTAGTAATAAAATGACGATGTGGTGAATAATAAAGTAGCCTTAAGTTGTATCTTTCTTGGATGATTTGATGTATAAATAAGATTTTGTGGTGAGTCCAGGGTTGATCACGGGGACTTATACTAACAATGTATTGGAGAAGAAGGGTTTTATGTGATGAATGTTAATCAATGTGTGTTGAAGTGAGTGCTTATATGCCTAAAATACTACTAACTAATCACAATAACTGAGGATAGTGAATATTGGTGATGACTGGTGGAGAATTGAGATATGTTGTGGTGAAAGTGTGTGAAGGATGATGATGTGATAAATGAGGATGATGATATGATATAGATGATAGTTGCAATCATAAATAAAACAGTTTGCGGTGAAGTGAAGGAAAAAGTAATTGATAAAATAGAGCTAAGAAGATTCACTAACATTCTCTTAAATGATGCATAAGTAGGCACTCATGTTTTCAACTTTTAGAATGAGAGACTAGCCTCTCGATCTTTAAGCATACATTAAACAAAATGAACTTATACTTATGCATATTCTTGAAAATGTTAGATCCTCCTCCTCCTCCTCCTCCTCCTCCTCCTCCTCCTCCTCCAAATCGAATTCACCTCCCCAGAAAAATTAAATGAGAAACAATGACGAAGAGAAGATTTGGTTTCATATCAATTGCTTAATTTTTGTTTTTGTATGGATTTTGTGACTTTGTTTCTTTTTCCATTTCTTCTTCTTCTTCTTCTTCACAAAATGTTGGATATAAATATTGGCAGTAAATGATTATGTATTGTATTATTATTTTTCTATCGTTGATAGACAGAGATAGACGTCTATCTTTGTCTATCTTTTTTTTTTTATCCCTATTTTGTTTTTAATTGAATTCATTACTTTGTATTGTATTGTATCAGCGAGATAGAACTATTCATTAATAGACAATGATGTATCACTATCTCTGTCTATCACTCATCATTTTTGGTATATCGATGATAGACAGAGATAAAACTCTATCTTTATCTATCACTGATAAACAAAGATAAAACTCTATCTTTGACTATCACTGATAGACAGAGATAGATGTCTATCTCTGACTATCATTGATCGACAAAGATAGACTATCTTTGTCTATTTGTTTTATCCCTGTTTTTTTTTTAATTGAATTTACTACTTTGTATTATATTATATTAGCGAGATAGAACTATTTATTGATAGACAATGATATATCATTATCTCTGTCTATCACTCATTATTGTGATTGGGTATATCGATGATAGACAAAGATAGAACTCTATCTTTGTCTATCACTAATAGACATAGATAAAACTCTATCTCTAACTATCATAGACAGAGATAGATGTCTATCTTTATCTATCTCTTTGTTTTGTCCCTGTTTTGTTTTGAATTGAATTTACTACTTTGTATTATATTGTATTAGCGAGATAGAACTATTTATTAATAGACAGTGATATATCACTATCTCTCTGTCTCACTTATCATTGTGATTGTGTGTATCAGTGATAGACAGAGATAGAAGTCTATCTTTGTCTATCATTAATAGACAAAGATAGAACTCTATCTTTGACTATCGCAAACAGAAATTGGTTAATTTAACTTTCAATGAGTCTTCCTTGTTGCATAATGGTTTAAAAGTTCTCTCTCTATTTCTCCTAGTTATATGATCATCATGAACAAAAAAAAGTATTTCTAAGTTTAAACATTTTTCTTTCTCCTAAATATAATTGAGGGAATTTGTGGTCTTTCAATCCAATTATTAAACAAAACTCCTTCAATCCAAATTCTGCTATACGGCCATTAAAGTTGAAGGACATTCGGCTTTTTTGTATAGCATTGTCTTCTTACTAAGTAGTTGAGAAATTGGTTGGGTATTTTGGTCATTTTAACATTAAGAAAGTGTCCAAATTGGTCATTTAAAACTTGAGGAAAAATTGTTTCATTTAATTTTGTTCTTATTAAATTCAACACCTCTACACCAAAGTAAAAAGTAACTTTTCAGTTTCTATTCTCATTTTCCATAATTAATTCATGTTCCACCTGTTGAGAAAATATGTTTAAGAATATGTTAGGAAGTAAAATTTGAATAACACCAACAACTAGCAACTATCAACAAAATCATTATGTATTATCTATTATCTATTGATAGACACTGATAGTATTCTATCTCTATCTATCTTAGTTAGACAATGACAGAACTCTATCACTATCTATCTCAGATACACAGAGATAGTATTCTATCTCATATAGACACTGATAGAATTTTATATATCACTTATATCCAGTCAGCATAGTGAACAAAAAAATAGAGTACACGTACCAAATACTAGAACAAATTCCAAATACTAGAAAGAAAAATAAAGCAATAGCAATAATAACAAGTATATTATTGTTTATCATTGAAGTCTATCACTGTCTATCTCAGATAGAGAGAAATAAAGTTCTACTCTGTCTATCTCAAATAGACATTGATAGAGGACTATCACTGTTTATCCCGGATAGACGCTGATAGTACTCTATCTTTGTCTATCTCAATTTAAAGTTATCAATAGATACACTAAGATAAACAAGTATCTATTGATGTTAAAGTTTTTCTTTAGTTGTTAAAGTTCCTAAGATAGATAGTGATAGTAGTCTACCACTATGTATCAATAGATAGACTCAGATAGACAACTTTGCACCAACAAATACATTATTATTAAACATCGATGCACAACAAGACAATGAACAAAATATAACACTATCTACCAACTACAACAAAAATATAGAGTGCAAACCATATACATACTGATATTACTGTTTATTATTGAAGTCTATAAGTGTCTATCTCAAATAGACAAAGATAGTATTTTATCTCTGTCTTTCTCAAATAAACAAGAACTCTATCACTATCCATCTCGGATAGACATAGCTAGTATTCTATCTCTTTCTATCTCAAATAGACAAGTATGTGTTGATGTTAAAGTTCTATTGATACATGGAGATAGATAATGAACAAAACATAAATATCTACCAACAACAAATATATATATTTAGAGAGTGCAAGTCATTAACACTATCTACCAACAACAATCAATAATCAACGCAATGTTTAGTGGTTCTGACACTTTCTATTTGCGATAGACAGTGATAGAATACTATCACTCTTTATCACGACTACTTTGGTTTTACCTTCTTCTTATCTTCAGATTTTATTTTGTTTCCTTTTGCTCTACTTATTGATGATTCAGCTTTCATTATTTTCTTTCCTTTTCCTTTGCTTCCTTTGTTTGTTGATGATTCAACTTTGACCACTTTTTATTTTTTGCATACCATCTATTTAAACAAAATTAGGTTTAATAACTATGATTAAATGGAATAGTTGATGAAATGAAAAGAAAAGAGAATGATTATAACCTTGAAGAGTTGATTTGATGATAGATTGTAACATTGAAGGAGAAGCAACAAAATATTCGGCAGCAATAGAAGAAGAAGACTGAGCAGTAGCGAAAAAGGAAGAAAAGGAAGAAGATGATGAAGATGAAGCAGAGGAAGAAGAATATGAGCAGCGGAAGAAGGAGAAGCGACAGAAGAAGAAGAAGCGGCAGGATAGATCATGCTAGATGGTTATCATGCACTATTTGACAAAGAAAAAGTCGTTGGAAGAAGATGTGGGAAGAAGAAGAAGCGGGCGTGAGCGTGGATATTGGGTCAGTTGATGGATAATCCTATTAATTGTAATTAATCGGTCGGGTTGTGGATTATCCGCTTCGTTTTGTGTGGGCTAGGGATATTTTTGGTATTTCACTATCGTGAGCTGGTCTTTTCTTCCATTTATTTAATTCATTTTGGACTGGATTTAAATTTTGCTATTCATGTAAATATTTTAGACTTTTTTATTACATTTGAAAACACCCCTAACTTAAAACACAATGAAATAGATGAACAAAAAAATAAAATGTAAAGAAAGAAATGTGTCAAGTCATCGGTTGTAATTTCTTGCTCTCTTTGGCCTTAGTATGGTTGCTTTTCAAGTGATTGCTATGGTGACAATAGATTTTTCTTACTTTTTAGAGGAGAATTCTAAATTGTCACTAAAAATTCTTCAGAGAAAAGCTTGAAGAAGTGGTAGTAATGGCAGATTTTTTATGGTGGAGGGTGAGCAGAGTTTCAGCCAATCTCTGGTTGGAAACCTGGTTCTTAAACAATTCTTCAATGGGCCATTTATAGGCGCCAGAAAGAAGTTCTTCGCCTCTCTCTAATGATTTCACTGACACCGTGCATTTAATTCCATGTCCTACACAGACTGCTTCGCATGGTTTGCCACGAATGTCTCAAATCAGCTACCAACTTGCTATGTTGATTTGACTTTCACCGCTCACACGTTTGTGATTTTTTATCTTCGTGTTTCATCTCATCATGTGGTGCTATGTATTGCAAAGTTGGGCGCCGAGTTGATTTATTCTATGTGTTCAAGGCTGCAGCTTGTTTCTTTAACTGATTTTCTCTTTATTTCATCCAAATCCTACGTCCAAAAGTGGTAAATTTTATAAGTTTTGTAGATTATTAGTTTTGTAAACACATGATCTTAGAGTATGATTATTTGCATGGATTTCTTCTCAAGTTAATGCATTTTTCTCTGAATTTTCCTAATTTTTCTAAATAAAAAAGTAAAATAACTTGTATTTCTACAAGCTATAAAAAAATTTATGGGTTAGGTTGGTTCATGGGTTTACCTAACATAATTCGAACCAACCCGAACTTATTATAACTTTAAAATTTATATATTCTTTACATATAAGACAATTATATATGCATATATTTATTTAGTTTATTTAATTTCATTATTTTTCGGATAATTTATTCTCAAAAACTACTGAAAATAGTTTTTTAGCACTTTGTAATGAAAATTTTTATTATATATATTGAAATTGAGATATTAATCTTAGTTCAATATATGAAAATAACTAAATTAAATTTTTACGTATTAACATTTTACTTCTTTCTAGAATAAAAATTTAAATAAATGACCCGATCAACCCGAACCAACCCAACCCAAATGTTTCATGGTTGGGTTGGGTTGGGTTCATTTTTTAATAAGGGCTATTTAGGTTGAAGAAATTTATAATCCAAACAATTAGGTTGGATCTAAAAAGTCCTTCAACCCAACCGAACTCAACCCACGAACACCCTCAGGTCCCAAGTAATTTTCAATCGCAATCAGATTTAACACATTTTATTTTTCTATCAAATTACACAATTTGATTACAAGTTTCAAGGTGGCCCCACTTCTCATTATGACTACGGAAAGTAGGTAAACAACAACAAAAGTAATCAAATGGGATCTACTTTTTACATTACCATTGATGGATTGTTTTTTAACTGGGGTAAATGTGGCCTAAAATATCTAGAGAAACTCAGAGGAAGAGAGAAATTTGGTATGAAATTAATAGAAAGTGCAAAAAACAATGGACGGGGTTGAAATTGTGATTTAAAAGCAAAATCACGTTTTAATGGCTGTAACCGTAAGTTTTCCATTTTCTTTTGATCATTTGTGTTACTTTTCAATAATTAAATTACTTTTACTAATTTTTAGTTAAAATTAAAATTAATTAAAAAAAATCAACATCATAATTATTTTAAATTAATAAACTTAAAATTCACATCAAACGTAAAAAATGAATATCATTGAAAACTTAAGGGTAAACGTATAAACAAATTAATCCACATCATAATCATGTAATTTAACTGACAAAACAAAAACTATTTGATATGGTGAATGAGCTTTCAAAATTTTTAAAACGTCGGATGCTTTTGGTCTTCATTATTATTTTGCTTTAACATATAATTCCTTTTTTGAGAGTACGTGGAGTGGAAGAACCTAGAGAGTCAAATCTTGTTTATATTGAAATTTTGTTTAATATGTTAATAATGTGATTTGAATAGGAATGATCATAATTTTTTACCACAAAAATAATTTAGGAACGTGGTTACTTTTAATTTAAACAATATTATTTGTGAAAATGAGCCCTCCACTCTTGCACTTTGAAAGAAAAAATAATTGCACAACCAGGGCAAATTCATAAGAAACCTATTATATTAAATGACTTTTTTTTTTTAAGTGAAAACTTCTTAATTTATTCTCTCCAGTCTCCATTCCTTTTTTCTTTTGCTTCTTTTTTAATTAATAACCTGTTCTTATATATATAAGTACGAAAAGTATATAAATATAAAGTTTTTTCTTTTCAAATAAATATATAAATAAAGTTTCAGGATACCACATAACAGAGAATGCAGAGGAAATGGTTTCATAAGACAGTATTTATCAACAATACTCCATACAAAACGTAGCATTACATTGACAGTACTTCTACTTCCTTCACCAACATATGCCAGCCAAATGAAGAAGATTACAAACGGATCTACAACTTTCACCATGACCATTGACCAACCATTTCTAAAAAATCTTTGCATCTTGATAGAGAAGCCAAGCTTGAGAGAACCCATCACCATTGTAGTTCAAATTACAACATACTATCTGTCCTAGCGGGCAGCCTGCGGAAGAAGTTCATAGGCACCGATGGCATTCGATTTCTGAACCTAGGATGCCTCATTACGTAAAAACCAGTTAGAAGGAACAACATCTGGAAAGGTGTTACATACAACACAAGAGCTGCAATGAAGCAAAAGATTATGTATATCGTTGTTGCACGAGGATCTCGCCAGTTTAAGAGCGCTTGAATTCGTTCTCCTTGCGTCGCCACATCCCCAACCACAGTTTGGATTCTTCCTGCCACACTTCTCATCCGATCATACCTCATTCGAACAATGTCCGGGCTTCGAGTCGTTGGAAATGAGTCGAATTCTTCATCAAGCTCATCAGGGTTCACTGCCTCTGCATAAGAGAGTTGTGTATCCATATGTGGAGGGTTCCGAGGACGATATCGCCAGTTCCAAATTCCTATAACACACATGTAGAGGAATATTGTGGGCATGATCAACTCAGGGAAACAAACTAGCATTAAAAATAGAAGATGAACCAGCCCTGTAGTAACGGGGTTCTTCCACATGCACACTTCTCCAAACCATTTTCCAATTGCAAGTAATCCCGAAAAAACCGATACAATCCTGAAGAAGTTAGCTTTGCTTCGTCTCATGCTCCAAAGATGAGAGTCGACATCAGACATGTACTCAACAACCTCCTTCCTAAGAGAAGGCTCTGCTCTGCTAAATCGAGCTGCTACAATATTGACTGCTTGATACCGTAGTGATTCCTGTTGAGACACAGATAACGGCCTTATGTAATGCATTTTTGGCAATAGGGGCCTTGAATACATAGACATCAAATTCACAACCGATGGGCACAAAAATCTTAGAGCGAGGTGCAGTTCACCCATCTTCTTGACACCAGAAGGTTGAAGGACAAGCAATGGATATACATGTGTATATATGCGATTGGTTTCAAGAGTTGAAATACGAATTCGAATCTTTCCAATTTTTGTGTCCCTATTATTGCTGGATTCACCAATATGGCCATTGTCAAAAAGGCCCACAGTTAAGACTGTAGAAGGATCAAAAACCTCCCAGTGGTACTGCTCATTGTACTTGGGACTTAAGTTGTCAATTATTGTTCGAGTTCGAACCCATTTCTGACCATACTTTGCCACACAAAATGTATCAGTTGTACCCTTTCCATTCCTATTTTTCATTGGGTGAAGTTTATCAGCACCCAGGATGCCAAGCTCCAATATACCTATTGGTGGTTTCCAAAGTTGTTTCAATGAGGGTCTGAGGTCACTACTATAGTGAGTCGACTCATCGAGCACATGATATCCACCCTCGAGACAAATACGAAGATGGAGTCTACTATGGAACTTATCCTTATCCTTATCCTTATCCTTGTCTTTATTTCCCTCCCCTGCTTCCACGGCATCTGACATAGATTTCATAAGGCTGTACCATCGACTGCGGATAGGTCGACTATCAGCACGCTTTTCAACAGAATTCAGTGGAATAACAGCCCTCCCTAGAGTTTCTTCCTTGTTGGGACCAACATGGTCTTCAACAGAAAGGATCAAATGATCATCAAAGGGTTCAGCAGCAACAAACATCAAATCTTCATTCCACAAGGCATTCATTGTTTGAGTCTTCACCGCTTTTGTCCTTAGAATTTGGTTGCCAATTTGTACATTCACATAGGCATCTGGGAAACGAGACTTCTCTTGTACAACCAAGTCTTGAGCTTCAACAACATTGACACGAACATACCACAATCTAGGTGAATGATAAACTTTCGAGCGAATATATGCTGGGATGACCGAAGTACCATCAGTAGGAGAGATAGCATCAGAATGCCAAGCATATGGAAAAGCCTCGTCAGCTTGTGTGCCATACCATACAGCAAGCATTAGTTCTCCCTTTTTCTTTGATCTACTCTTGTCTTCGAGGCGGTACCATTCTGGAGCCAATGGACTATCAGGTGGAACTCGAGTAGGAACTTCATGAAGATCAAAGTACAAACGTCCAACATAATCATCTTTTATGGTATCTTTGTCTTTAAGAGTAACTTCCAGGACAGTTGATTGCAAATCCGTCCTTGTAAAAGCGAATACCTCATTCCATTCAGGACTTGAATTTTTCTCATAATGCTTTGTAGTTCCCCTAAAGTTCCCTAGTTTCACTTCAACATAAGGATCCAAGCCTCCAGTCAAATCCTTGGTAGGAAGATCACGGGCTTTCACAACTCGAACAAAAAGATAATGCATCTTTTCTACAAGGTCATAGGTGTTCGTAAGTTTGTCTTGAAGTGCAAGACGACCCCCAACAACCATCCCACCGCCAAGGTAGGGATTTGTCTCTCTTATTGAATAATCATTATATTGAAATGATGACCCTGGGTATGCCTGAACAGTATTTACAACCATTGGATTAGAATTCATACCATATCCTCCATAGGTCACAACTGGTACACTAGCTTGTGGAGTATCCTGTTGAGACTGCTTTGCATTGGGAAGGTGATGGAATGTCTGTCTTGACTCAGTTTTATCGGTAGAAAATAAACTTGCTACAAGCTTTGGAACTTTTCGTAATGTTGATTGGTTTTCGGATGTGATTGGAACCGGAAGAGGATCCTTTTCCACAGGAGACTCTGCTGCAGGAAGCAAATTTGAAAGCTTTAGAGACGGATCATCAGTTACATAGACCTTAAGGCCAAGTTCTCCTTTTATTCGTGAGAAAATGCCTCGCTTTTCCAGAGGATAGTGAAAAACAGCAGCATCAGAGTGCGGGACAAATGAGGTCCCAGTAAGACGAACTTTTCCAAGAAAGGAGGGCTTCGGGCTGATGCTTGCTTTGTTATAGGTAAAGACAAAGGCCTCTAGTGTAAGGTTAGCCAGATTTTGTGGATCCGATATGTTAAAGTAGAAGCTTTCATTCCAAACAGGATTGAGATCCTTTTCCTTCGTTGTGGTACGGACTCTTTGACGGTCGAAGTGAAGCTCTACAAAAGCATTGGCTGAGCCCTGTCCATCTTTTGGCATGAGATCATGAGCACCCACTACATCGACTCCTAGCTTGAAGTTACCCATTAAACTTTTCCAAACTACCCAAGCACTGATGAACTTCCACACGGCTGTTTCAAGAAATGGCAAGGATATCTGTACCACCAGGAAATGAAAGAAACTTTGCATTATTAGAATATCAAATGTAGTTTTCTTTTTCTTTCTAAATATAATTTTTCAGGTTTCCAATAAACTAAGAGAACTATATGATCTGTAGAACAAAAAAAAAAATCCACAGAATCCAAAACATAGGAGATGATAAGCGATGCTTAATTTTTAGCAGTCTAATAAAATTAGCATGACTTGATCTTTCCCGTTATCAGTGATCCTTTTTCCCCCTTATTCATTGAACTTCCAAAACTAAGAAAATTGGGAAAACAGTCAGTGAAAGAAAGCAAACGCACTTTGAACCAAAATGAAAATAAAGGCAAAAAGTAGCAAGAAAAAGCAAAAACAAAATAATAAAGACATCAAAATTAGATTCCAAAGTGAAACAAACACCCAAATACTAAAGACATATTTAAGCAAGACCCAGAAACAGGTGAAGGATATACAGAATCTTCAAAAAGAGAGATGAAAAATTCTACACAACAACAGGTTACTTCAACCCTCCATCAAAATTCTCCCCCAACTAAACAAATCAAGAAAATAATCTCCCCATCACACCAGATTACTAAAACCCCTCCCAAACAGAGCCTATACAATTCTTTCACAAACCAAGCATAATCTAAAATCTCCATGAATTTTCACAAACACTTAGCGTGCAATATCCCTCCCTATCTCCAACCCAAAATCAACATCCCAATCATCCCATTCCCCACCTAAAATATCTCTACAAGAACAAACCCCATAAAAAATAAGCAGTCTCACAGCCTGTTCAAAGAGAAACTCAGGAGAGGAACAACAAATTTCACAAAAACGATCATAATCTACACATAAAACTAAACCAGTTCATTTCCCATAAATTTTTCCAAAGACCCAGAAAGAAAACCACACGATCTGT
>NW_028326240.1:751413-772859 GCF_027475165.1 Benincasa hispida | reverse complement strand
TCAAAACTTGAGGTACCAAGAGGGTATTTTTTTCCTATAATAAAATACTTAAATTGGCTCTTTCAAAAAAAAAAAAAAAAAAAAAAAAACACTTTAAGCCGAATAATACTTATACATTTCAATTTTATATAACAATAATTCTTTTTCTATCCATTTATCATATAATTTAAAGAAATAAAAATTTTAATTTGTAATTTAAACTATAAAAAGGATTGTTTTAAAATATAGAGAAATGAGCCCACTTACTTACAAATATACCAAAATGTTTGTAACAGTCCGGCTACATAGGACTTATATTAGGCTATTATTATATGCATGCATAAATCTAAAAACGACTCTCTCACAATTTTAACTAAATCAAACAAATTTTATTAAATAAATAACTTTGGTAAAATCTAAATAAGTAAAAATCTTTGATTGTGGTCTATAAGTTCAAAATAAATTTCATGAAATTTTACAAATAAAATATCGAACAATGGGACTATAAGTTCAAACATCAAGACTAGAATGTAAAACACTAAAACGTGAAAACATGAGTAGAAGCATCTCTCTGGTCCCAATGGCACGGTCACGGATTCCTTCTGTCATTTGGCGTTACGTCCTTGCACTTATTTGAAAAACATAACATAAGAAATGATGAGTATAAAATACTCAGTAAATAACCCCACTATTGGGGTTACTAGTCGATAACCGCCCTATCATAGGTGAGATGTACCCACAAACCTTTAGTGAAATGTACCCACAAACCTCTGGTGAAATCCCTAAGGAGATCATTAACTTCTGGTGAGTCTCGAAGGAAACACAAACCTCGGTGTGAAATCTCGAAGGAGATCACCACCTCTGGTGAATCCCGAAGGAAACACAAACCTCTTGTGGTATCTAACTACGTGTATGAGGTAATTATCACTATCATAAATAACATGTATCATAAAATAAAGTCCCACAACCATGTAAATACATATCATCATGCTCATTATTCTTCTAGCAAAGCATATAAAAAATTTAATCCATGCTTGCACTCCTAACATGTTCAGAATTAAGATAAGCTTATTTTTCCTCATGCATCTTGATGCAAATAGTCTTTGAATCCTCAAAATTATTCTTAAATTTATCTCCTAACACAAATGCGGTTTCAACAGTAAGATTAATTACCTTGAACTGAAATTCCAAAATTAATCTAAAAAATCAACCTCCAACGAAAACTTGAATTAATGTCTCAAACGCTTTGTTTACTCCAAATTTATTCCAAACTTCACTCAAAGATTCAAATCTATACCTAAACCATAATTTAGGATTTAAAATCCAATTTCCAACATTTATTACTAATCCAAAAAGTTCTATAGTCTTAATACTCACCAATTATGCCCTCCAAAGCTCTGGAACTTGTTGAATAGTACACTAACGACTTTCAAAAACTTGAATCGATGCTCCAAATCTTATAAGTAAATCAAGTTGTCCTAAAATTCAGTGTGTACTAAAGAACCAATCAAGAAATCCAAAAAAAAAAAATCATCAACAACTCACCAAATAAAAATCTGGCAAGCGACAGTGACCGGTGGATGCACAATGGGGAACGGTTAAAAAAAATATGAAAGTAACATGATTTTAAATACTCCTAATCTTAAATTATTTGAGATTTCATAACTTGAAGTAATAGATAAATTTGATTTCCTTTTTGAATAAGACATTTTCTCTAATTAGGAAATCCATATTTTAATTAATTAGAAAATTCATCATCTAATTAATTTAAATGAAATCCAAATTTCTTTTATCAACTCAATTTAAATTAATTATCTTCTCTAATTTAGACTCAAACTCCAAAATTAAGAAGGATAAAATTTAGAACCATAATTTCCTATTTCCTTCTTAAATTTCAAATTCACTTTAGTTTCCAAAATCCTATTTTTTTTTTCATTTTCTTCATTTTCAAATATTTATCCAAACTAATCCAAAAATTCTAAATCTCTTATCAAATTAATCTCAACCCAATTAACTTTCTCCACTTAACTTAATTTTGACTCTAAACTAAATTTAGAGGAATATACAATCCAATAGTTGAGATAAATTACATCCTTCCAAATATTTAATCAATTAAAAAACACACTTTCTCCAAAATAAAATTAATCCAATTTTTCCTTAAGTTGAATTAAAATTCCAATTCTTTACAAATATCTTTTAGATTAATTATCTTGTCTCCCGAATTAAATTTTTAGCCCAAATTTAGCAAAATAATGCTAAAATATTTTAAGAAAATTTAATACAAATTACATGAAAAAAATCGAGACGTTACATTAAAAAATCGGAATGTTACAATGTTACACTGCTAGATATCAGTATCTATCACTAATAAACAGTAACATTTGCAATATTTAGAGCAGTTTTGCTCTTTAAAACAATTATCCGTATAAAAAGTTATAAATAGTTAACTCATAAAATCCATACATAAACAAACGTATAAATAATTAGAATAATATTTTGGTCATTAAAGCTAAGTCACAATAAATTTAGTTTACACTTACCAAACTTTTTTACCATTTTTTTTTTCATTTTAAATTTACAAAAACATTAATCTGCTTCATTTTGATACCACAATTATTTTAAAAACTATAACTAATCCAAATGGAGCCCAAATTGCTTAAAACATAAATATATTGACAAAAAAATTAGGAAAAATTACTTTTTTAGTCCATAACATTTGAAGAATATGTGATTGGTCCTTGAATTTTCAAAATGTAATTTTTTAGTTCTCGAGCTTTTATTGACAAGTTTAAAAGGTCCATAACGTAAGGTTATATATATGTGTGTGTATTTTTTTATATTTTTTCTACCACATGTCGGATGAGAATTGGGAAGATCAAACCTCTGTTATTTAAGAAAAAAAAATGATTGAACCTCTAGACTCAAGGTTGATATAGTACAAATTTATGATAGTTGAATTATGCTTGGTTATTATTTTAATTAATCATATGATATTTTAAATTAGAAAAATATATATTTTTAGAAAAATGTTATATTCTATCTACAATTATTTTTTTCTAATTTAAAATAATAAAAAAAATACTTCAAAATCTTTTAAATCTGTTCTTATAGACTCTAAGACATAAACAGTACATTTTCAAAATTTAGGAAACGAACAAACACATTCTTAAAAACTCGAGGATAAAAAATATATTATATTTTGAAAACTTAGGAATCAAACGCACATATTCTTCCAACTTGAGAACTAAAAGGAATATAATTTAGGGACATTTTTAAATATAAAAATATTTAAAAATATTTATACTTTATAGTAAAAAATTTAAAAAATAAGTTCAATTTTTTGCTATAAAGTGTAAATATTTTTTAGATTTTTTTATTTATAAGATTTTCTCTATAATTTAAGTACATGGTTAGAAAAGTAGTTTTTTCTTTCTTTTTTTTTTTTTTTTTTTTTTTTGTTTAAGTCAACAATATATTAGAAATAAACTAATCCAATCTTTATCTTTTAAGTCAAAATAATTTAAATTAATGTTGAAAAAAAAACTATTTTTACTCCTACATTGGAATTTTTTTTTAGAAATAAGACCTTTAAAGTTTCACATTACAAAACTAGCACATTTTTTATAATTAAGTATCGAGATTTTAGTAAAATTATTAGTTTTTATTTTAAATTTATAAATTGTTTTGGCCCTTTTGTGGCTAGAGATTACACTGCGACTCATAGAATTTTTTCAAAATATTAATGTTGATCTTCTCTAGCCTATTTTTAATAACACAAATCAATTTAAATCAATTTACCAATTATTCAAATGATTTTTTTAGATGAATGATTATTTATTTTTATTTTTAAATTTTAGGAAAGATTAAAATTAAAAAAAAAAAAAGGTAAAATGTGGAAAGTATATAAAATCTTGCATGAATCTTGGGTAGATTAACACTGAGATCGGTGAATTCTCAAGCAGATTAATATTGGAATTTTATATATTTTCCATATATTACTTATTTTTTCTTTTTGTAAAATTTAGTTTTTCTCAAAATTTAAAAATCAAAATGCAACCATCCATATCTGACTTTATTTTGAATTGAAATTTAAAATGCAATATTTCTTTTATCACACATTTTCAAAACTTGTCCAAAAGTTGTATCAACTCTTGTACAACTATTAAAATTATCTTTGGGTTATTTTTATAAACTAAATTTATTTAGAAACATAAATTTTAAATGAATAAAAAAGATAAACATGTTATATAAATTCAAATTACAGTAAGTTAATGTGTAAATTATATGAACTTGTAAGGGCATTCATAAAATACATGTAAATTTAAGACAATTTCAATTATGAATCTGACTAAACAACAAAATTATCCAAATATTTTTAAATATTCATACAAAATAAATATGATTAGTTACAGGTATCAATCATCTATAATTTCAAACATCCGTAGATTTGAGTTATCTAAATTTTAGAATAAAAAAAAAAACAAAAACAAATGTCCATGAGAGATGTGTTTCCATTAGAATCTTTGAAAGTCACCATATGTAAGGGAGGTGGTTGTAGTTGCTTTGGCGAGGGAGCGTAGGTGAGGGAAAGTATAACTTTTTAATTTAAAATAACACATTAGCTTTTAAAATAATAATAATCAAAATAATTTTAAATGACTTAAAAGGATCTTTTAAAGAAAAATTATTTCGAATGGTAAAACCGTTAAAAATATTTACAAGATATAGTAAAATTTTAAAACTATCAATAATATACGTTGATAGATACTGATAGACTTCTGTCGGTGTCTATCAACATCAATCATTGATAGTTCTAAAATTTTGCTATATTTTGTAAATATTGGTTCATTTTTCTATATTTAAAAACAACCATATTTTAAATCTATTTAAAAAAAATAGAGACTAATAAAAGGAACCAAACACTTCTATTGCTAAAAACTCAAGGACTAAAAATGTAATTTTTCCTATATAACATGTTTATTAGTTTATCGGACCTTTAATATTAATATTGTTGTTTTCAAAACTTATTAGAGAAATATTGTTGTTTTGAAACCTATTAGAGAAGTGTTGTTGTTTTGGGAGTTCGAGGCTAGAGGTCGAATGTTGAGAACTCGACTAATGTGGAGGTCGAACGTTGAGAACTCGACGAACAAAGAAAAACTTGGAAACAATACATAGGCCGAAACTTCAACCCTCGACAAGGAAAATCTCGCGAATCTCGCTTAGGTTGTCGAAGGTTGAAGTTTCGACACACATCCACCCTCGAGATTGCAGGTTTATTACTTTTCTTTTTCCCTCATAGAGGAAATAAAGTAATGAGATGGTATACTATATGTATCTGTGTACTCGAGCTGCTTCTAACAACTTATGTATTTTTTATCATTTCGAATTAGACAGAGGCTTGTGGGATTGACGTGAGGGGGTGGGGATGGCTATATTTTCAGGAGCGAACTTCAGGCGAATATGAAGCACATGGATACAAGTTATGCCTTGGAATGAAAGACAATTCCGAATTAGCTTTGTCTACGAACAAAATTTTGTATATTAGGTTGTCGAAGGTTACACGCATGTCGAAACTTCAAAGCGATTAAGAAGATAAGTGGGTTGAAGTAGATTAAGGAGAGAGCGAGATTCAAAGCAAGAATGTTGAAGAGAGCGAGATTTGAATGAGATTTTAAGAGAGAGCGAGATTCGAAGCGAGATTTTAGGAGAGAGCGAGATTCAAAGTGAGAATGTTGGAGAGAGCGAGATTTTAGTTTATATTGACTAATCTGACTGACATTGAACTTGAAGAATGAAATGGTTGAATAATTGAAAAATGAGATTATTCAGGAACATAATACATTGAATGCTAAAGATTACGCATTGAGTTTTGGTAGTCCATATCCATAATAAAAAAGTGTTTGTGATTGTTCAGAAGAAATGAAAGCTAGAATCATTAAATGGAAAAATACAACAATAATAGAAAGAGCGAGATATTGTGAGAGAGCGATACTGAAAGATCGAGATCTTAGGAGGAGCGGACGAGGTGTGAGAGAGTGTTCTTAGAGAGCGAGATTTAGAAAGAGCGAGAATTTGAGAGAGCGAGATCTTAAGAGAGAGCGAGATCTTAGGAGAGAGCGAGAGTCTTCACTTTATTTGAAACTTTCCATAGAAATATATCTTATAAAAAAAATATCGAATAATCATTAGACTATATTGAATATTATTAGATTATTATAATTATAATTGAATAATCATTAGATTATTATACTAATAAATTTAAGAATAAATTGAATAAATTGATTTATTAGATTAATTATACTAATAAATTGAATATATTAGATTATTATAATGTAAAACTTTATTGATTACAAAAAAAAAAAAAGAATATACAGTAGATTATTATAAAAGAATATACAATAAATTATAATAAAAAAATTGAATATACAATAAAATGAATATATAATAAAAAAATTATTTATTATTCAATCCCTAACTATATGGAGTTCGTCTTAGTCACGAAGGATACTTCTTTCGAATATGTCCTAACTGGTTACAAAATCCACATCGTTGTCGAGTGGTTGGTTCTGCCCAATCCATCTCGTTGTGATAATGTGAACTTTTCGGTCTACCAGGTCTTCTCAACAACGATGGATCAGGATGAAGACATGCATATTAGGGTGCGTGATCCAGTAATCTTCATGCGGTACAGATTGAAATTGAGGAGAGTAACATTCAGCATACGTTGACAATTTGTAGTAGTTCTCAATAAAATCTTCGTAGTTCATGTTAAAATATGAGCAAATGGCCATAAAATGCGAGCATGGAATGTTGAATGCTTGCCACTTGTTACATGAACAGTACCGCTCGGTATGATGGCTTGTTTGAGATCACTAAGTATGAAACACCTGAAAGAAATTGTAATACATGAAGAGGTGTGTTTAATTTCAGATCAACATGCTGGTATAATTGCAACAGTGAACAACCCAGCAAATGGTTGGACGGGACCGAAATGTCACCATCATTTCTGCTTACGACATATCGTCAGCAACTTCAATAAAAAGTATAAATTTAATTCATTGAAAAATTATGTTTATCGTGTCGGGTGTCAATTTCAAATTCGAAAGTTCAACAAAGCAATTGAAGATGTCAAAGGAATAAATCGGAGCTGTTTGAGTTTTTTTTGACAACATTAGTTTAAAGCAATGGACTCAAGCACATGATGGAGGATTCAAATATGGGTGGATGACGAAAAATCTATCAGAGTACATAAATGGAGTCCTCAAAGGAGCTCAAATGTTGCCTATAAATGCTCTTGCTCAGATAACATTCTTCAAATGCATGAACTATTTCGAGAAAAGAAGAGAAGAAATAAGGGATGCATTGGAGCGTCAAGATAAATACACCCGGTAATATTATTTATATATATATATATATATATTATTAATTTATTTCAAACATATTTTATAATACTAATGGAGTAAAAATCCAGGTATGCACACGACAAAATAAATAAATAGGTTTGCACGATCTAGTAAACATGAAGTACAATCATACGATTGGTATGAAGTGGTTGTGTTTCATTGAAAACGACCGCATAGTCTCAATGCCAAAGGAGAAAACGTTCAAATATTGAGGTTAAACAGGTCCGAGTGGTATTGTTCATGTAACAAGTGGCAAGCATTCGACATTCCATGCTTGCATTTTATGGCCGTTTGCTCACATTTTAACATGAACTACGAAGATTTTATTGAGGACTACTACAAATTGTCAACGTATGCTGAATGTTACTCTCCTCAATTTCAACCTGTACCGCATGAAGATTACTGGATCACACACCTTAATATGTTCGTTTTACATCTTGATCCATCGTTGTTGAGAAACTGGTAGACCGAAAAGTTCACGTTATCACAACGAGATGGATTGGACAGAACTAGCCACTCGACAACGATGTGGATTTTGTAACCAGTTAGGACATAATCGAAGGAAGTGTCTTCGTTACTAAGACGGGCTCCAGATAAGTTTAAGGATTAAATAATAAATAATTTTTTTTTTATTATACATCATTTTATTTTATATTCATTTTTTATATAAATTTATTGTATATTCAAATTTTTTTTTATAATAATCTATTGTATATTCATTTATTTTTTTTTGTAATCAATAAAGTTTTTACATTATTCTTACCTTCACACTTTTCTTACTATTCATATATAGTCAATTTTAATATATTTTTTTTTTAGACATGGCTTTAAACCCATGACCTGTTGATCTCGATGTTTTGTACGACAAGTTCATTCATCGATCATATATTGTGTGACGAGATCGAACTACTGGAGAAATATCTTGCTTCAACCTGAACAACCCTTCAACCTAAACAGGTACTTTACGCTAAACCTAATTGATTATTTTATTCACATTTTTATTGTATTTGTCTTTATTATTCTCTAATATAATATTTTGTGTTTCAAGTTATTTGGGAGCCGTACAAAATTATTGTGCATACTTTGCCTAATTTTTGTACGAATGGTCAAAACATATGGCGGACGATGAGTCCTCTCATATATTTTCACATTGGTGAGTGACATCTTCCTGACAGGGTGATGAGACAATTCGATTTTCAGCAGGATGTCCCATCGCCTTGTAATACTGAACCCGTACTGCATGATATTGACCTAAGGACTGAAGATCGGTCCGAAAAAGTTGCACATTTGGTAGTGCGATGGCACTATCGTGCAAGGTTTATTGTAGTGGGGGTTTCTATTGAACAGTTTGACACAGATGTCACTCTAGAATATATTCATTGGTATAATAATATCACAAGGCGCTATGTCACTCGTCCGGAGCAGTTGTGGGTCATCTGGTAAATGAATGAATATTATCTAATTTTTTTAATTTTAATTTATTTTAAATATTGTCTAATTGTTTTATAATTTATAGAGATCGAACAACAGTAGACTCCGTGAGGTTGCGAATGATCCGAACCAGGTTCTTGCTATATGTAGTGACAACCAAAGCTATATGGAGAAAATTCATTATATGTACGATATACCCATTGTTCCTCCACCAACTCCTAGATGTAGAGGACCTGTTCGAGAAAAGGATGAGTTTGATGAGGTTGCACATAATGTGGAAGAGTTGCCCCTATGATGCAGACGCAGAGTCAAACTGATTATGTTAGTCCGATGATGATGATGCCAACATTTGGTTCAAGACATTATGACTCAGAGGCTGGTCCTTCGTCTTCATACGTGCATGGACATGGTCGGGGTCGTGGAGAGCATAATGAATATTTATATTAAGAAGCGCCTGCAGAGGTACCAGAGCAACATCAAGAAGAACCCGAGCAACCTCAAGTTTGAAGTCGACGACGACAACCAGCTCGAAATCGACGACGTCTGCCTTGTGGGACATATTGATTTTTGTAATTATTTTTATATAAATGAGATATTTAATTTACATTTTTTTAATTTTTATGAGTTATTATTTTTTTTAATTTATTCTTTTTAGAGTTTAAATAAAATAATAAAATATTTTTAGAAATTGTTTTTATAAAATGAAAAATTAAAAAAAAAAAGAAAGAATTAGAAAGAAGAAGGTGGAATGTGTAATAATTAAAAAAGAAAAAACAAGGGAAATTTGTACGGTATTCTCACTTTCTATCAAAATCTCGCTATTTCGCTCTTGCTCTCTCTCATAATCTCGCTCTCGAATTTGATTGGGAAGTTCAGTGGCAAAAAGAAGGAGATTCATTAGCTCGTTATTTAGTCAGACTTGCTGAGATGATAGAATCCGTAAAAATTATTCAACAAGCTTTGGAAGGAATTCCAGGGGGACCTTATGAAAATTTAGAAATACGATCTTTTGATAGAGAAAGGTCTCCGGAATGATAATTAAACCGACTCAATAATAATGTTAGGCAAGGGTAAGGTCGAGGGTTCAAAGTTCGACGTACAAATGAAAGGAAGGCTAGGTCGAATTTTAAAATCCCTCCGGACTTATTTTTTAAAAAATAATATTTTTACAAATAGTTTGAAAACAACAATATTTTCCTAAATAGTTTCTAAAAGGACATCTTTTTCCCCTAGTTTATCCTGGTGTAAAAACGAAAAGGAGTGAAAAAGATACGTTTGATAACGCTTATGTTTCTCAAATTTTAAATTTATTTTTTTTGTTTCATGTTTTTTTTTGTATCCTGATTTTTAAGAACTAGAAACATGATATGTTTGGTTACTATTTTTTTCTGAAAAAAAAAAATAGAAAACAAAAGCTTGTTGATAACTGTTTTTTTGTTTCTCATTTTTTATTTTTATTTTTTTCCTTTATTCTTTTCTTATTTTATAGTTTAAATAATTTATTTCATACAATATAAAAATATATAAAACATCCATCTACTTTGAGATCTTTTTCCGTTGAAAAAATCTTCTTTCTAAAATATAAACCAATTTATTATATATCTATTAAGTACAAGTCAATAAAACAATAAAAAAACTATGGCCTAATTTTAAACAATGTCACATAACCATGCCTAATATTCTTTCCCTACTTCCATTTTTAATTTTTAACGAAAACATGGACTTCCCTTCTTTTTTCTTTCTTTTTTTTTTTTTTTTAAAAAAAAAATGTATCTCTCTACTTGTTATGCATAATATAAAAGAGAAATATTTGTCCTAAAAAAAATATTAAATGGATTTCTTCAGTGTGAAGATCAAACCACCATGAACATCCCACAATTAGATTTTGTGGGAATTTAATTTCATTCCTTGCAATAGAATTTTGGTTAAAATACATTTTGGGGTCCATGTTATATAATTCTTTGAACATGTTAAATTCATATTTTTTTTAAAAAAAACCTTTTGATCTCTAAATTTATATGAAAGTAACAATTAAAGTCTAATATTTTTCAAAAAAAAAAAAAAAAATTTAAAACTTTATTGGTAACTATTTATTCCCTAAATTTAAAAATTGTAATAATTCAATCTCTATACTTTTAATAAATAACAATTTAGTCCCTAACTTACAATTTATAATGATTTCGATTCCTATCATAAAAATTAGTATGATTTAATGAAATAATTTTACATGTGTATATTGATAAAATGATCAGAAATTCAAATTTATTTTTAAACTATAAAGATTTAGTCGTTTCATAAAATAAAAAGATTGATATTTTATTTTTTTGATGATTTTTTTTTACAATAGAGACTAAATCGTTACAAATTGTAAAATACAAAAACTAAATCGTTACTAATTAAATTTTCTTATTACTGTGACATTCGATGGGAATTAAAGTTTAGAAAGAAAATTAACAAAATGAATTGAACTATAATGAAATTAAAATTGATTAGGCAAATTACAAAAACCACCCATGAAAGTTTAGGGTCTTAATTTGATGTCAAATATTAAATTTGGGTCAAATTGAACTTTCAAATTTACATAATTGTATAAATTGTAACCTTTGTACAAGTTTAAGAGTTCAATTCTTGTCATTTGTGGGTTCAATTTCTACCATTATGATAAATTTGAGAGTCCAATTTTAACACTTATGGAAGTTTAGGGGCTTAATATTCATAATTGGAAGTTTGAGGGTGTAATTGCAACTACCATCATATTTCTGGGATAATTTTTGCAATTTGTCCAAATTGAAATTTTCTAATTAAACAACGTTTACAATTAAAAATGAAGTTGAGGTTAGTTTTGATGCAAATGAAAAAAAATTAAATATTGTAAATTGATAAATTCTGACATCACTATTGAGGAACATTTAGAGTTAAAAATTAAACTATTGATGTCAAATAATGATATGAAAATTATAATTTTACAAATATATGGATATCAATATTAATATAGGGTGTAGATTGCAATAACTACAAATTATAAGAGGCCATCAGATTAAATTAAAAATTTAAAGTGTAATTGTGATAAATTATATAGTTCAAAGGACAAATAATGAAATTAAAAATTAGGTATCTTTATATATCATTCACCATTACTCACATAAAAAAATAAAATATTTCATAAAAAATAAGAAGTATATGATACATGTCATGTTATGATTGGACAATCGAATTTCTTAAAAATTTAGGTATAATTTCATACATGCAATGTGGTGGTGCGTCCCTTTGATTTGATACTCACCTAAATAATAAATTCCATTAATAAAGTACCAAAAACATTTTCCTCACAACGACTCAAAATCATAAATGGGGAGTAGGAAAGCCTAACAACTACTCTTTCTTTTTCTTTTTCATTTTAAATGTTGTTGTCCCATCAATAAATTCATGGACAACCTTGGAGTATCAATTTTCATCCTAAAATTTTCAATTTTATCATTTTGAATATATGTCACAAATTTTGCCATTTGTTTAGCTTTCACTAAATTCAAGTTTTACGGATATACTTGAAAACTTTTGCTAATAAATTTTTAAAGACGACGATCTTGTTTGATAATTATTTAGTTTTTTAAATTAAATTTATAATAATTACTTTCATCTCTAGATTATTTTATTTTTTTTATGAGTCATTTTTAAAAAATTAAGCCAGATTTTGAAAGTTAAAAAATAATTAAAAAAAAAATGAAGACATGCTTTTATTTTTAAAATTTGATCAAGAATTTAAGTGTTTAGTTACGATGAAATCTTTAACAAAAAGGTTGTAGAAAAAACAAGCCTATAATTTCAAATAATTTTCCATGTTTGGCTCAAAATTTTGAACATATTCATAAAGGAGACAACTAAATAAACATTACTTCTAAATTCTACCTATGAGTGGAAGAAGTGCTTCTAAGCTTAGACTCCACTTGATTATAATCTTTTTGGATTTTTGTTATTAAAGATTTCTACTTAATGAGCATTACTTCTACTTACTAATTTCTTTGATTTATTATCTATTTTTAAAAATATATTCAAAATTCAAACCACATTTTTAAAATTAAAAAAAAATAATTTAGAAACATGCATTTTTTTTTTGAGAATTTAAGTTAGAATTCAAATGTTTTTTCTTTTTAAGAAATATGAAAACCATTGTGAATAAATTATGAAAATAATAAATAACACAATTTTCAAAAACCAAATAGTTAAAATAATTTTTAAAAACAAAAAAATTTATACTATATATAAAATGGACTATAAGGGAGAATCTTTGCCTCCCATTTTGACCTTATATCTTTCAATAATTTCTATCTTATCCTTCAATCATAATTATTCAAGCTAAAGTGGTTACATGTGAAGTGGTGTATATTTGTGTATATGAGAGTGATCTCGACCATAAAAATGAAACATCAAGATCTAATGATGGAGATATGTTTGAAGGAACAATCAATGTCTTTTGCCTTATTATAACTATTCAGGTCGAAGTGGTTACTGATGAAGTGGTATATTCTTTCATGCATAGGTGTTATTGATATCAACATCCGTGTAGGAAAAAACACATCTGAACTTCATATGAAATTAACAATAACTTTGTAATTTAGGGAATAACATGACTTGCAAGAATGAAAGATCTACACACTGGTGTGGTGCTTGTCACATGACTCTGATGCTTGAGTCAAAAAACTTATATGTGTAGCAAGTAGAGATTTTGAGCATTAGAATGGACTTCCTTTTTCTTAGAGCTATCATGTTGTATTTGTAGGTGTAGTTGACATAAGCCATTCCTTATTGGATTTTGAAATTGTTGGGGTTGATGCCATAAATCTTGTAAAATCTTGTAGTTTATAATTGTATTGTACAAATATTTTATTTATTTAATAAAATATGAGATGTTTTATTTGACATTTAGTAGCACTAAACCCACAAATCAATAAATTAACATTCAAGGTCATCTTCTGTAGCTTAAACATGTATGCAGAGACATACAGGTGAATCATGTTTAAGTGATAACCTAAATGGTCTAGAGTAGATGGATAAGGCTGGATATCTTATCCAAGTGATACTACGAGTACGACCCGCTTTGTAGATGTTACAATTTGTAAAGTGCTACAAATGATCTGATCCTGATCATTCATGTGGAGACATGTGAGCGAGGGTATTCTATACAAAGGAGTTTGTATAAGATCAGACCACGGAATGACTAGTTTCATTATATAACGCCATTCATAATAGAGACTTACATTTCACTAGGATGGCCATAGATGACATGACCTGAATTATGAGTGAGTTGTGAACTCCTGTCTATGAAGGTGGTCCTTTGATTTGTATGGGTGAGAGTGGCTAGATTGTCGAATCAATAAGCATACCATTTTAGGGATTTGTCTGATTGGGGAGTTGGGAACACAGCTACACAATGGAATTCACTCCTTCCCCGATGTCGGGGTAAGTAGATAGATTGCTTCTTAAGGGTCGATTCTGAGGCTTGAACAATGTGGTGCCACATCCTCTCTTCGGTCAAGAGGGGTTTTGGTCATAGTTGGACTATGACTTATTGTTCATTAGAGGGATCCATGGTACTTAAGGAGTTAGATGTAACTATAGGGGCAAAACGAAAATTTTGGCTTAGTTGTACTTACGAGCAATTTGTGAAGGGTCATTGCACTGTTGACTGGTTATATCCAATGGACACAGAAATATATCTGTAGTGTGAAGAGTATAGTTGTCAGTCTTTAGTAGAGTGCCCGACAGTTAATGAATGTTGAATAATTTAATTAATTATTCAAGTACCATTATAGCTTCAAGCTACAGGTCCATAAGGCCCCCTCTGTAACTCAATAGGGATTAAATGAGAATCAATTTTGGATTTATTTGAATTGCTCAAATTAATTGAGGGAATTAATTATATGTGATATAATCAATTTAATTTAATTATATATAATATAATTACTATAATGTATTTGATACATTATAATATAAAGTTTATTTGAGAGGAAATAAATATTTGAATATGATTTAAACATTAATTATGTGAATTGGATTCATATTATTAAATTTAGTATAAATGAGATTTATATTAAAGACGGTGCATTAATGAGAGAATAAATATTATAGGTTATATTGTATTTGATACAATATTAAACTATAGGTTAATATAACATATAGTTTAATATATATTATATGATAAAGTGGTTATCATATGAATATATATTAATGTTTTATTAAATCATTTTTCTTTTAATTTATTAATTTATTTTTTGAAAAAGGATTAACTCCCTCCATTTTTCTCTCTACTACATGCATTTTGTGGGAGTGGGGCAGAGGGGTTGTTACTATTCTCTTCTTCCTCTTGTGTTTGACAAAGAGTTCTCTGTGTGTGAAAACTGACAGAAAAACTCTGAGATAAGTTCTCAGCCTCTCACTCTCCTTCCTCTAAAATCAAACTCAATCCCTTTCTTCTAAAATACCAAGAGCCCACAACTCCTTGGATTCTCATCTTATAAAATACAGAGGAAGCTTTTCGTGGCGATGGCCAAATTAGGGTTTTGAGTTCGTGACCTTTTCAAGATGAGGAATTACGTGAAGAACATTGCTCTTTAAGGGTTAGTATTGAAGGAACCAGTTAAGATTCAGAGCGAAAGTAGTATTGAAGGAACCAGTTAGCGAAAGTAGGGATCGGTTCCAAATCCCAATTTTTATAGAACGTAAATTTTATGGAAACAATATGCATAAAAATAAAATTTTACAACATGCTTATTATAACAAAAAAGAAAAGAGATAAGGAGACTTACCCTTGAAGATCTTTTTCTTCACGTGAATCCTCTTCGATCTAGAACAATCACGATAAAAAATGTAAATCAAAATGACCACGAACTCGAAACCCTAATTTGGACACAATCAATTAGAGCCTTCTTATTCTTTGGGAGTAGAATCACATGAGTTTGTGATCTCTGTGATTTTTGGAGAATGAAAGGAGAATTGGGAGAGGAGAAGAGAGATTGAGAATTTTTCTCAGAACCTTTTTTTTGTGTCTCATCTCCTCTGTCAAATGAAGAAGAAGATGAAAACCATCCCAACCACCCATTCACACAACGTGGGTTGAGAGAGAATAAGCGGAAGTTATTTCCCTCATTAAACAAAATTCAAAATTAAAATAAATTAATTTTAATATATATATATATATACTATATTATCCATATAGAACAAAAGAACAATAAGTTTTAAATATTGTAACACATCAATGTAACCTATAGTTTTAATTCTCCTCAGAATTAATATAAATCTCATTTATATTTAATTTAATTATATGAATCAAATTCATATAATTAATATTTGAATCATATTCAAATATTTATTTCCTCTCAAATAAACTTTATATTATAATGTATCATATATAATTAAATTAAATTATTTATATCACATATAATTAATTCTCTCAATTAATTTGAATAATTCAAATTAATCCAAAATTTGATTCTCATTTAATCCCTGTTGAGCTATAGAGAGGACCTCATGGACCTGAAGTTTGAAGTTCCAATGATACTTGAATAATTAATTAAACTCCATTAATTATATTATTCAACATCGATTAACTGTTGGACACTCTACTAAAGACCGATAGTTGCACTCTTCGCACTACAGATATATTTTTGTGTCCATTGGATATAACCAGTGAACAGTGTGATAACCTTTCATAAATTGTTCGTAAGTACAGCTAGGCCAGAATTACTTTTTTTCCTCTATAGTTACATCTAACTTCTTAAGTACCACTGATCCCTTTAATGAACAATAAATCATAGTCCAACTATGACTAAACCCCTATCGGGCTAGGAGAGGATGTGACGCCACATTGTTCAAGCCTTATAATAAGCCCTTAAGAGAACAATTTATCTACTTACTCCAACATTGGGAAAGGAGTGAATTTTGTCTTGTGTAGCTGTGTTCCCAGTTCTATAATCCAACGAATCCCTAAAATGGTAGGCTTATTGAGTCGGCGATCTGACCATTCTCATCCATACAAATCAAAGGACCGCTCTTATGGGCAAGACTTCACAACTCATTCAGGATCCAGGCTATATCACCTATGGTCATCCTAGTGAAATGTAAGTCTTTATTATGAACGACGTTATATAATGAGACTAAATCATTTCGTGGTCCGGATCTTATACAAATTTCTTTGTATAGAATTCCTCACCCATATATCCACATGAATGATTAGGATGAGATCATTTGTAACACTTTACAACAATTGTAACATCTACAAAGCAGGTCGTACTTGAGTGTCACCAGGATAAGATATCCAACATTATCCATCTACCTACAACCATTTAGGTTATCACTTAACATGATCCTTTTGTGTGTCTCTACATACATGTTTAAGCTACAGAAGATAACCTTGGATGTTAATCTATTGGTTTGTGGGTTTAAATGCTACTAAATGTCAAATAAAACATCTCCATATTTATTAAATAAATAAAATATTTGTACGATATAATTACAAACTACATGACCCTACGAGATTTTGGGACATCAAGCCCAACAAGTATTTTCTTTTTCTATTTTCTCAATTTTCATATTTAGCATGTTGTAAATTAAATTAAATGCATAATGTTCTGTATGAGTCTGTAAATTTGTAATAAAATTGAATTTGGGACCCATCCTTGCTTCCGCTCTGAACCTTGACCGGTTCCTTCAATAATTATATTGGGATTATCCTTTAACTCACTAGGATGGAGCGTGCGTGACATGCGACGTTAGGATTTTGCTAGAGTTGACAACCTTTCTTGCTTTGGTTTCCTAGTGAAGCTGGAGGGATTCCTTTTGGAATAGAATTGTGTCCTTCTGAATTTAGTGTATGTCCTGTTGAAATTTAAATATAATTTTTAGCTAGAGTTTTACCTCAAGAGACTACCTGATTCAGATGAAGATGGTGTTCAAATTTCTATTGTTTACTTGTCTTAATCTCAAGCTAGAAAGTACTTACTTTAGCATTAGCCGTAAAATCATGTCCAACGATCTTTCCATGGTCAAGATTACAAAAGGAAGACCAAAAAGCTAAAAATTAATTGTCGTAGATGATGAAAAGGAAAAAAAATGAGTAGTGATTTGCCTAAAACTACCATCAGAATCAAAAGTTATGACCCAATTATGATCCTTTCTATTTAAAGCCGCACGAAGGCGCTGCGACACCATTCCAAACTGTTGTTAGGAGGGGGGTGTAAGCAAAACCTGAGACAATCGATGAAAACTACCTGAACCTGTCGTTGGTTTCGTTTCTGGTTTGGCTGCAGCTTGGAGTGATTGGAAATCGATTAAAATGGATCGACTGTTTTCCCACTAGGCACACCAATTATCAATTTTATTTTTCAATTTCCGTTTTCTAACATAACCCAACCTACACTCTATACAAGTACAAATGTCAAATGGTGGTTCCATTCAAAGAAGAGGAAAAAAACAGGCCTGTTGACGTGTTGGAGTGGTGTTGTACAACTGTGAACTACCATTGAGCTATTCAGGTATGACTTTGACTCATCTTCTTCAATTTTTCTTCCTCATCCTATATCTCTGTCCTGCTTCCTTCACAACCCAAACCCAATTTTTCAATTTCGTAAAACTTAATATTGAATTCATTTTTTTCATTCTATACTTTATATGTTATATTCTTTCTATATTTCATTTTCAAAAAAATTCCCACATTTTCAAAATTGAGATTGAAACTTAAATATAAAAACTAAATCTATTCATGTTTCTTAATTCTTTAATGACTTTGGTTTGTCTTTTAAATATAAAAAGCTAAAGTATGAACACACAATTTTATACAATAAATTGAAAACCAAAATTGGTTTTTAGCTTCCATCTTTTAGATTTCTTCCATTAAATTTTTCAGTTCAAACTCTAATTTTGTATGGTAAAACGAGCCGAATCAAGCCACTTGCACCTTTAGCTTCTGACCCACCCTTCATGGTACGGGTGTTCAAAAAAACTCAATGATCTAAAAAATCGATCAACCCAACCCATCCTATTTGCGCAAATAGGTTTGGGTTGGGTTGATCGATTTTTTTAGATCATTGAGTTTTTTGAACACCCGTACCATGAAGGGTGGCGTCAGAAGCTAAAGGTGCAAGTGGCTTGATTCGGCTCGTTTACCATACAAAATTAGAGTTGAACTGAAAATTTAATGGAAGAAATCTAAAAGATGGAAGCTAAAACCAATTTTGGATTTCAATTTATTGTATAAAATTGTGTGTTCATACTTTAGCTTTTATATTTAAAAGACAAACCAAAGTCATTAAAGAATTAAGAAACATGAATAGATTTAGATTTTATATTTAAGTTTCAATCTCAATTTTGAAAATTGTGGGAATTTTTTTGAAAATGAAATATAGAAAGAATATAACATATAAAGTATAGAATGAAAAAAAATGAATTCAATTTAAGTTTACGAAATTGTAAAATTGGGTTTGGGTTGTGAAGGAAGCAGGACAGAGATGAAAAGGAAAATTGAAGAAGATGAGTCAAAGTCATACCTGAATAGCTCAATGGTAGTTCACAGTTGTACAACACCACTCCAACACGTCAACAGGCCTGTTTTTTTCCTCTTCTTTGAATGGAACCACCATTTGACATTTGTACTTGTATAGAGTGTAGGTTGGGTTATGTTAGCAAAACGGAAATTGAAAAATAAAATTGATAATTGGTGTGCCTAGTGGGAAAACAGTCGATCCATTTTAATCGATTTCCAATCACTCCAAGCTGCAGCCAAACCAGAAACGAACCAACGACAGGTTCAGGTAGTTTCATCGATTGTCTCAGGTTTTGCTTACACCCCCCTACTAACAACAGTTTGGAATGGTGTCGCAGCGCCTTCGTGCGGCTTTAAATAGAAAGGATCATAATTGGGTCATAACTTTTGATTCTGATGGTAGTTTTAGGCAAATCACTACTCATTTTTTTTCCTTTTTCATTCATCTACGACATTAATTTTTAGCTTTTTGGTCTTCCTTTTGTAATCTTGACCATGGAAAGATCGTTGGACATGATTTACGGCTAATGTAAGTACTTTCTAGCTTGAGATTAAGACAAGTAAACAATAGAAATTTGAACACATCTTCATCTGAATCAGGTATGTCTCTTGAAGGTAAAACTCTAGCTAAAAATTATCTTAAATTTCAACAGGACATACACTAAATTCAGAAGGACACAATTCTATTCCAAAAGGAATCCCTCCAGCTTCACTAGGAAACCAAAGCAAGAAAGGTTGTCAACTCTAGCAAAATCCTAACGTCGCATGTCACTCGCACGCTCCATCCTAGTGAGTTAAAGGATAATCCCAATATAATTATTGAAGGAACCGGTCAAGGTTCAGAGCGGAAGCAAGGATTGGTCCCAAATTCCAATTTTATTACAAATTTACAGACTCATACAGAAACATTATGCATTTAATTTAATTTACAACATGCTAAATATGAAATTGAGAAAATAGAAAAAGAAATACTTGTTGGGCTTGATGTCCAAAATCTCGTAGGGTCATGTAGTTTGTAATTATATCGTACAAATATTTTATTTATTTAATAAAATATGAGATGTTTTATTTGACATTTAGTAGCATTAAACCCACAAACCAATAGATTAACATCCAAGGTTATCTTCTGTAGCTTAAACATGTATGTAGAGACACACAAATGGATCATGTTTAAGTGATAACCTAAATGGTTTATGGTAGATGGATAATGTTGGATATCTTATCCTGGTGACACTACAAGTACGACCTGCTTTGTAGATGTTACAATTGTTGTAAAGTGTTACAAATGATCTCATCCTAATCATTCATGTGGAGATATATGGGTGAGGATATTCTATACAAAGAAATTTGTATAAGACCGGACCACGAAATGACTAGTCTCATTATATAATGTCGTTCATAATAAAGACTTACATTTCACTAGGATGACCATAGGTGATATAGCCTGGATCCTGAATGAGTTGTGAAGTCTTGCCCATAAGAGCGGTCCTTTGATTTGTATGGATGAGAATGGTCAGATCGCCGACTCAATAAGCCTACCATTTTAGGGATTCGTTGGATTATAGAACTGGGAACACAGCTACACAAGACAAAATTCACTCCTTTCCCAATGTTGGAGTAAGTAGATAAATTGTTCTCTTAAGGGCTTATTATAAGGCTTGAACAATGTGGCGTCACATCCTCTCCTAGCCCGATAGGGGTTTAGTCATAGTTGGACTATGATTTATTGTTCATTAAAGGGATCAGTGGTACTTAAGAAGTTAGATGTAACTATAGAGGAAAAAAAGTAATTCTGGCCTAGCTGTACTTACGAACAATTTATGAAAGGTTATCACACTGTTCACTGGTTATATCCAATGGACACAAAAATATATCTGTAGTGCGAAGAGTGCAACTATCGGTCTTTAGTAGAGTGTCCAACAGTTAATCGATGTTGAATAATATAATTAATGGAGTTTAATTAATTATTCAAGTATCATTGGAACTTCAAACTTCAGGTCCATGAGGTCCTCTCTATAGCTCAACAGGGATTAAATGAGAATCAAATTTTGGATTAATTTGAATTATTCAAATTAATTGAGAGAATTAATTATATG
>NW_028326240.1:730265-750913 GCF_027475165.1 Benincasa hispida | reverse complement strand
TGTTGACAATAGCTCCAGTACTAATAGCACCGGATTGGATGCAACACTTTATTCTCATGTGCAACACGAGTGATGTGGCAGTAGGAACAATGTTAGGGTAGAAGAAGGGTAATTTGATACACCCAATCTCTTACGCGTCCAAAACACTAAATGACTCTCAGGAACACTACACCACTACTGAAAAAGAAATGTTGGCTGTAGTATTTGGCATTGAAAAGTTTCGATCTTACTTAGTTGGTGCATCAGCCACCATATACATCGACCACTCAACCATAAAATTCCTGATGAACAAAAAGGACGCGAAGCCAAGATTGTTAAAATAGGTGCTGTTGCCATAGAAGTTTGATATTGATATCTAGGACAGAAAGGGAATAGAAAATCAGGTGGTCAACCACCTGTCCAGGCTAGAGAATCATGCAAGACAAAGAAAGTGAAATCAAGGATGCATTTCCTGATGAAAGCCTGTTTAGAGTTGAAGGCAGCGAACCTTGGTATGCGAACATAGTCAATTATTTAACCACCAAGCAATTCCTTGGAAACTTCAACTCTCAGTAAAAGAAATGATTAGTTCATGATAGCAAGTTTTATTTTTGGGATGAACCGTTTCTATATGAACTGTTTAATGTAAGTGATAACTTGTAGAAATATAAGTTATTTTTGCTCTTAAGTTGGAATAACTAAGGTTTTTAATGATAAATTCTACTCATTTTTAGAAGAAACGCATGGATTTATTCAAACATTAGCAAACTCATACAAAAGAAGTTTTATTACTAAATATCGCGGCGCTAATGAACTGTATTGCAGGATTTCAACAAAAGGATTAACGCTAACGCATTAGACAAGTGTCGCAGGGAATGCTCTAACGCATGAGCCATGCGTCGGAGGGAGTTCAACGCAGAGAAGATTCATTGATCCAGGTTGATTGTATCACATCACCACTTGCAAGTATGGGCACCTGCAACAGGCGGCGTCTGAAAAGCTTCCAAGAGTCAGGCGGCTAACCAGGCTATGGACTTTAATACTGCCCATTAACCAAGTGGACGTGACCAAAGCCTATAAATAGATGAAGTCCCTCCAGAATCAGAAGTTCGAAAATTATTAAGATCCATACTTTCTATATAGTGTAGTCATAGTTTTAGTCTTTTAGAAGTTGTGCTGTGGTGCCAAGATGATTAGAAGGGTTGAGAACCACCACCACCGCCGGTCAGGGAGCAGAGGAAGCCAATCTTGAGAAAGACACTTCGTCCAATTCCTATATAAGTGATTGTACACAATGAGATTGAGCCAAAGAAATATAAGAGTTGTATTCTTTGACTTGACTCAGTTTCCTTCATCTTATTTATCGCTTTCATTTCATTTGATTGAATATTGCGTTTGTAAAGACTTCCTGTTTCTTTATAAAATGCATATATTTGATCCGTCACACTTTGCCCTTGTTTGTCTCTTGTTTATGTTGAATGCATTAATACTTTATGCAAACTTCATTTCAACACTTAAGCCAACTTGACAAATTGGTAAAAAGCATCTTTAACTTGGATTGTTCGAAAGAATAACTAAGCTGCATCAAGTAAGACGCCTAGTACAGCCAGAGATAGACTTACTGGTGTTTGTTGCATTATGTGTTAGACGCATGCATCCTAGAGATAGGTTCTGTATGTTATTCGCATTGAGAAATGTTGAATGAAGTCTAACGCATAAATAAAAGATAAGCAAATCACTCCACCTCATCCACATCACATCCTAGTTTTTGTACATTCATCTTAGACCGACGCATTCACTTACATTAAACTCCATTCTCACATGATCCATCACTAACTACTCAACTCTTTTGCATCTCTTGCACAGGCACAACAATTTAGTGTAAATAACCCATTTCTCACATTTATTTTAGAAAACCCCTACAGAGATACAACGCAAGGTCTGCGTTTGGTTAACTGAATCCCTGAGTTCGACCCTGGATTTACCAGGAACCTAAATTAGATTTATACTTGGGTCTGGTTTAAGAAAACTTGAACGTCATTAGGAGTTGTGTGCGTTCTGCTACATATATCTGACGTCCCAACGCGTTACAATAACTTAAACGCATCAAAGCATAAATGCATCACTTATACTTAGAATTATTCTTCCAATTTATTTTATACAAAACACTTCTAGAGCGAATCACGATAGCAACAAACAAGTAGCCGGATTAACCTTGAGGAATCTGACTGCTACCTGAAAAAGGGAAACACAAAAAATATGTGAGCTAGAAGCCCAGTGAGTGACTTAATAAAAACATAAATCTCATGTTTAAACTGAAAGCTTGAAAACATAACACTGAAACTAAAATGTACCAAGCAAACGTGTACATAAAACCTTTAAAACCATTGTATCAAAAACCTGAATCTTAGTGGAGAATGAACATTCTTTGCTCTAATTCTCAACGCCAAACCATGGCCAGATGAGACCTCTACTTTGACCTGTTCATACTGAACTATGGCTAGGGGAGATCCCTACGTCGATCTCTTTAAATATACCGATGGGCATCTCAAGCAACTTTCTTTAAACATAAACATTGATAAAAACTCTTAAACATCACTAAACATCATTATTCCCTTGTTGAGAACGAGTATACATCGCTCTAGCTCCCAACATTTGTTATCAGCCACGAGACCCATGCTTCGGCCTCTCCTTGCTGGTTTATGGCCTAAGAGACCCATACTTCGGCCTCTCCTTTAAAACTATCTACGTGTACGTGGAGGTTTCTATGTACCATCAACACCTTAGGTACAATTATTCAGATACCTTTCTTACCTTCAGTACTCCTCTTCATTGTATTTAGAAATAACAACGCATGTACTTTGACAATCTTAGGTATTTAGACACAGTACATCAAGCTTCATTCAATCTTAGTTTCAACCCTAATGCATGCTTTATACTTTGTAAAATAAGTTGGCTTAACTCGTGTTGAACTAGCTTGTAAAAACTATTAGCATGCGTTAGATATGGAAAACATACTTGGAAAACTCATACATTAGTAACATCATGCGTTGATAAACATTCATATGCATTAACAATTCCAAACTATCCTTCTAGCCTAGGAGAAGATATGACTGCCTTTATCCTTAGTTAAGAGTGAACTACTAGATCTAACCTTCAACGTCAACCTTAGTCGGGGAGAAACCTTATGCTCAATCTCTCAATGTCAACCGTAGTCGGGGAGAACCCTTTTGCTCAATCTCTCAACGTCGACCTTAGTCGGGGAGAACCCTTTTGCTTAATCTCTCAACGTCAACCTTAGTCGGGGAGAACCCTTTTGCTCAATCTCTCAACGTCAACCTTAGTCGGGGAGAACCCTTTTGCTCAATCTCTCAACGTCAACCTTAGTCGGGGAGAGCCCTTTTGCTCATCTCTCAACGTCAACCTTAGTCGGGGAGAACCCTTTTGCTCAATCCCTCAACGTCAACCTTAGTCAGAGAGAACCCTTTTGCTCAATCCCTCAACGTCAACCTAAGTCGGGGAGAACCCTTTTGTTCAATCCCTCAACGTCAACCTTAGTCAGGGAGAACCCTTTTGCTCAATCCCTTAACGTCGTATTATCAACGTGTACATGGTTATAACTGAGTTCCGTCATACCTTAGGTACTTGACTAGGATAACTTTTCATTGTCCTTCAGTATCCGTCATATAACTAGTCATAAACATTTAGTTGAACACTAAGACTTAATGATCAAATCATCATACTAGTTCATCCATCATACTAGTTCATCATAAAAATGGAGTTACTTAAACATGATGAAAGTATTTGGACAAGATAACTATTTAAATTATGTTAATTTCCATGGAAAACATGCATTACTTAGCATGAGAAATAACTTCAAACATATGTTGCTTAGTACTTCATATAAACACTTAGCATGAGAAATAACTTCAAGGAAATCATGGTTTCTAAATCATTAAAGCATTAAATCATCACATAGTCACTCACAGCTCGTTGGCCTCTTAACGAGTTATATGCCTCTTCTAGCTCTTCTAGACCTGAAAGGACATAATTTCCAATTAAACTACTTAGAATTCCTAGCAAAATACCTCAAATAGTTCATTTACTAATGGAACTTTCATCATCAAAGACAACTTTACTAGCGAGATACTCATCATGAGTGAATTCTTCCTCATGAGCGAGATCCTCATTATGAGCGAGGTCCTCATGAGCGAGATCCTCATGAGCGAGATCCTCATTATGAGTGAGATCAAGCTTTTCTTTAACAAACTTCAACCTAGCGATACTCACCATACCAACGAGATTCAGCCCAATTTCTAGCGAGATTTTCTTCAAGAGCAAGATCCTCATCACAAAATTAGCGAGATTTCCTTCATAAGCGAGATCCTTATTCTCCATATCTCGCTATAACTCTCCACGGTGAGTTGTTTGCTTGTTCTTCCCAAGCAGCTGTCTGCTTATGCACAGATTCTCTATTACAACTTCAAAAATTCATAACTCAAAATCCATACCTCTTTTGAAGAAACTTCCTTCTACAAACATGTTGAAAATTGATTAACTTACTTACCTTAAAATTTCAGCCAAAAATTCCTTATGGTTTAGCCTGGAGTTCCAATCTTCACCTCAGGCATTGATTAATCCGAGATTTTGCCTCTTCTGCAAATTCCTCACTTTTTGTTCTTCTTCTCCTGCAATCTTTCTCCGACAAGACAACCTCGAAAACTAGATCCTCCCCGCTTTCAAATGGCACCGATTTTACTAAATTTGCTCATGTAGATTGCCGAAACCAAACTTTTGAAATTTCTTTGTCTTTTAATCTTCCTGCCGCCTCTCGAGTTCAAGGATTAATCGCCACATCACCCCATATTTAGTGCCTTCAACCAAGCCAATAAGTGGGCTTTCCTATTTAATATGTTTTTCTCTTCCTTTCTTAACAACTCCTATAAATAACATGGATTTTTACTTATTAGATATTTAATATATCATTTCTCTGGCTAAACATACTTGTCTAGGAAATTTAGAATCCGGGGTTTACAAAAGTAATTAATAATTTAGGTGATGACAAGTCAATGATCAAATATGTCAAATAGGGAATTATGTTTTGACCTAACCTAGGCCTTTTAATATTGAATTTTAACTCTTTCCTCTCTGCCTTTTATTTTATATATTTACAATTTCTTACTATCAATCAATCTCTAAACCCCATCCCCCGATCACCCGACATTATACCGTTTAATTAAGAAATTCAAGAGCCCCTGTGTTCAACCATAAATTGCCACTAAGACTACCTTGTAGTTGAAGTGCTTGATTGCAAAAATAAATATTATTTGGAATGGATTTGGGCGACGAAATTTACCTTTCGAATTGGCGCCATTGCCGAAGAACCAAGAAATTTCTCTTTTAAAAGGTTTACAATTCATGGTCCTATAGGAATCCTCATGGTACAAAATTTTATAATGAGGACTTCTATAGGCCATCTTGGAGTATAAAACTCCCAAAAGGTTCAAATATCATTGGTCATAGGAAGTGTAGTTAATACAGGCATAGGGTTGGTGACGGGGCAGGGTCATAGTCGGGGGATTTCCCATTCCCGTCCCCGTGGGGTATATTTCCTCCCATCCCCGCCGGGGAAGACGGGTCTTGGACCCATCCACGATTTTTTTAATATATATAATTATATGTAATTATATATATTTATATGGTATATATATAATTATATATTTTATATATTTATTTGTAAAATTAATATATATATATATATATATATAAATAATAATCGAGGTCGATGACCCGGTTATAATCCCAAATTTGACCCATAATCAAATTGGAGATTCCCTATCCTATCGGAGGGGAATCCTGAAGGGGATTTTTGCCAATCCTGTATAGACATGAAAAATAACTTAACCCAACTGATGTACATTTTGGAGAGTGCTCTCAAATTCTTTGGTTCATTACTTTGCTTGGTTGATAGTGTAGCTGTACTGAGTAGCTACTAAGTACCTTTTCCTTCAAAGAAAAACAAAACTTTAATGGCAGAGTTGAATGCCTATAAGGCAATTCCTATTATAAATGTCATTTGGAGTCATTATGCAAGATCCTATTAACTCTAGGGCTTTGGGATTTTCCCCTTTTCATAATGTTCATAGCTTCTTGGAAAACTGTTGCTTTTTTTCATATAATTTACCAAAGTTGATCAATTTCATAGTTTACAATATCAAGACTTAGGTTTATTCTTCATTCTACAATCCATCTAAACATATTTTATAATCGGTGGGCAAAATCCTATAATAGTATATAATTTATAGGAAATATTGAAATTTTGATTCTATAATTTGAAGTAAGTTAAAATTTAAGTCTTATGGTTTATAATTAGAATTTACCCTTTATAATTTGATAAAAGCTTTTTAATTAATAATCTCTATGATAGAGATTATTTGAGAGGATTTATTAACAAACATATCGATTATATATGAAGTTATATCAAACATAAAAACGTAAAACTGTAACGAATTATAATTTGTGAAGGCCATGGCCAAGGCCCAATTTTATTTTGATTTCACATTTTGGCTCTTTCTTGTTTCTTGACCGAGTCCCGTCTCTCTCACACACCACATTCTAGGGCACGCCCTGCTCCAGACCTCTCCTTCCCCTTCCATCTTCTTCCTCTTTCCCAATCTTTCTCTGAACTTCATCGCTTTGAAAGTAGATTCAATCTGACGCCTCCTTCATTCAGCACCTCTATTTTCATCGGTATGTCTCTGTCTGTCTCTCAATTCATGGTGGAGGCTGTTGAAATTTGGCTTAGCACTTATAGCGTTTGGTACAAATCGGTGGAAAATAGAGGGATATGTTCACATGAATTTGTTTTTCTTATGTCACCATAATTTCTTTTCTAGTTTCCCTGTAATTTACTAATTGGTTATTGTTATTCTGTCACTTCCGTTGGTTATTGTTCAATGTGTCATTTTTTCTTTTTACTCGTGGGAAGTTTGCTATGTTCGCAGGTTTTTCATGGGATTTGTTTATTGTTTGTTGATTTTTTTTCATGGTTGTTTTGGCTGTAATTGTGAATTCTGTTGCTAAATTACTTTTGAGCAAAACAGTGCTCATCCCAATCCAATCCAATCCAATCCTATGGGATGGAACCGGTTTGATAAATTGGTGTTAATCTGTACAGTTAGTGATGGACCGGTATATGTACTGTAAATCTGCCTATATACTGCGGCCTCTTAGTCCCCCTCTGGCCTTGCTGCTCGCACTCACCTCTCCCTTTCCTCTTGTCTCTTGTTAACGACTCACTCTACGGTAGCTCCATTCGGTTTTCAGCGTTCGACTCTAGCTCAGACTAGGGTATAAACGGTTTGGTTTGACTCGGTTTTTGTAGAAAATCGAAACCGAACCGATTAATTTGGGAAGGAAATATTCAAACGGAGACCGAATCGGTATCCTAGGAAACCTGAGCTTTCCGAACCGCTTAGTCCCACGGTTTGGTCAGCGCGGCTTGGGGTTCACGTTCACCGGGCTATACATGTGCTCGGGGAAAGGAGAGCGATGCGGGACTCGTATGACTCAGTTTTTTTCTAAAATCGAATGAAATTTTGCTGCTCCCCAGGATCGAACTCACCATCTCAAGTATCGTATCGCCTGCTCACAAATTTGACCAACCCAATTTTTTATTCAATGGATGGCGCTTAATAAATACATACTATTGGCCGGTTTGGCTCTTCATATTAACTAACTTTCCCTAACTCAAACCTGACGGAATATTTTTGGTTTACTATTTTTTCAACCTGAAACCGCCAAATCGACCGGTACCCTAACTCACAATCGGTTTTGGTCGGCTTAAGCTACTTTTTTGGATTTTCGGTTTTTGCTTGCACCCCTAGCTCAGACCTCCATTCAGCTCCATCTCCATTCGGCGTCCGACTCCAGCTCTCTCTCCATCTCCGTTTGATATATATATATATATATTTATTTATTTCAGATCTCCGCTTTCTCACATTGCAACGGTCGATTTCTTGGGTGTGATTCTGTGAGGTATGTAAGATTGTAAATTCTTTGGTGGATGGTTTTATTCTTTATGCTATGTTGGTGGGGTGGCTGTGTTGATTCTTTTAAAAGAAATTTATTACTTCAAGTTTTCAATTTCTCGAATTCCAATTCCATAAATTGAAGCCCTAACTAGTTCACAAGACTGGGCAGCATTTTCGGCCTTACGGCCTAAATCCGAATCCTTTGTACAAACAGAAAGAAAAAATCCCAAATCATAGACTACAAAATTGCAAAACCAAGGTTTGGCTGCCGCTTCATACACTCTGGTGGTGAGATTTCGAAACCCAACTTTGCAAAATCGTTCACCGCCGGTTTGTTCCCTCAAACCTCTGTAGTTTGCATTTTGATCTGTTTTTTTTCCCCGATTCTGTGCAGTCTGAGAAGATTAAGAATTGCTATATGTTTTTCGTTTCCCTTTTGTGGTCTGTTATCAATATGAGTTCCCGTCTATTTTATTTCTTATTATTGTGTGGTTATTACATGTAGTGATTTGTTTTCTAGCATTTGTATTTGTTCTTTTTTTTTCTATGGAGAGATTGTTACTGTTATATCAATAATGTTTTGAATCATAAACTTGAAGTGGATTGCTTCTTGTTGCGGTTTATGAGAGAGATATTTTTAGCTATGTTATGGTTTTATCATGCATATGAACTTGAATATTTCGAAGTTGGGGCTAAATTAGTGTGAAATTATTGATGAAAATAGGGAATTCGAGCTAAGGACTAGGTAATAGTTACTTAGAAAGCTCCGGAAAGGGTCAAAGCATTATCAGGTCAGGATTTTGCCTGCATTAGACCGATTTTAAAATTAAAAACAATTTTTTTTTTTAATTAAAAAAAAAAAAAACAAAAAAAAAAAAAAAAAAAATAAAAAAATATTAAATATTTATAACGATTTTAAAATATGTCTTGATTGCTTGTAGAATGAAGAATAAACCTTAAGTCTTGATATTGTAAACTATGAATTTGATCAACTTTGGTAAATTATATGAAAAAAAGCAACAGTTTTCCAAGAAGCTATGAAAATTATGAAAAGGGGAAAAATCCCAAAGCGCTAGAGCTAATAGGATCTTGCATAATGACTCCAAATGACATTTATAAAAATAAAATTGTGATTACCGAATGGTTTTGTTGGTGCACACCAAGTACAAGTCATAATTTAGCTTCCTCGGAATTGCCTTATAGGCATTCAACTCTCTGACCATTAAATTTTTGTTTCTCTTTGAATGAAAAGATACTTAGTAGCTACTCAATACAGCTACCCCACCAGCCAAGCAATGTAATGAACCAAAGAATTTGAGAGCACTTTTCTCAACACTTGGTTTTATAAGAGTAGTGGGAAACCAAGCAACCCTTGAGTTTCCAACTACTACTTCAAAATGCACGCCAGTTGGGTCAGCTATTTTTCATGTCTGTATTAACTCTTCCAACATTTTTGGAATTTTGTACTCCAAGATGGCCCATAGGAGTCCTCATGGTTCGCTTGAGATGGCTAATAAGGATTTGCAAGAAAAAGGCACCTCCTGGAATTTATCTGGTTAATGTTAAGGAACTACTAGGCAATGATTTCCATTCACTTAAAAAATCAGGCAATGATGTGGTTAATTTGGATATATATTTCTAAAAGTTTGAACACACCGATGTATCTAGATGCAGGACACTCAAACACTTGAACTCGAAATTTAAAAGAAGAACTTTTAATTCGAGCCTTTTACAATGCTTACTGCTGAACCATTGCTGGGTACAACCAAACACTGAAACTTCACCTGGCCCTAAAAAACCGTATGAAAGGCAAAAAGAAATCACACTACCGCTTATTTCAACCCCACAAGTGCATGTCACAATGTTAACATGTTTTTATGTATTTTAGAGTATTAAATGTCAATAGAAGCATATATATTTTAAAACTCATATCTTCAACTTGTTTGTATCCTACTTTTCTGTTGTAGTTTGTGTTTGTGGTCCTCTTCGTCTTTGTGCACGTGTCTGTCTGTGTAGTCCACATTAGGATACTAGCTTCTGGTTCAATATTGGTGCAGTTTGATGTAATTTTGTGTATAGTATGGTTCGATTGATTTGGGAACATATTAGTCCATTGCAGTTTGAAGATGGCAGCAAAATACATAGTAGGTTCTTTGCTTGGAGCAACTGCATTTGCATATATTTCTGACCTTATTGCTGACAAGAAAATATTTGGAGGTAATTATTGATTGTTATCATTTGGTCTCGCAGCGTTACTGCTACCCTTGCTTGGCTTTGCAGTTTCTTTGATGTGCTACCATTTCTCTAGTCTTGATCTCTATTTCTTTTTAATGGATTTCTTGTTCAGGAACAACCCCAAGTACTGTTTCAAACAGCGAGTGGTGGGAAGAAACTGACAAGAAATTCCAAGCATGGCCTCGTACTGCCGGTCCACCAGTGGTCGTGAACCCCATCAGTCGCCAAAATTTCATCGTCAAAGCCCACACTGAAGCTTAAACATTACTTTTTGGTTGTCAATTTTTACACACATGATTGGATCATTCTGCTTTTAGAAGTGCTTCCTAGTCTAGCAGTTCTAATCTCCCCTCACATTTTGAGTGGGGAACTTGAAGGGTTTCTTGTTTGATAGTCATTCTTATTTCCTGTTAAAGTTGCATCATTGGCTTGTTATGTTGATGGTGTCAGGATGTTGATTCTAAATAAATCAGTGAAAAAAGAAATTTCCCTACATTGTTCTTATTTGCTTTGATTTATGAGATCACCAAGCTCTTCGTGGTTATCTGATCTGCTTGTTTGTACAAAGACAATAACTTCTGGAAATTAAAAATAATATAAAACGGTGATGAATCGAAATAAATTAGACAGGCAAGAACATGATGGTAGCCGAACCTCGAATAGAGAACACTATCATCAACTTTGATCTAGTTGATTGAGCCTTTGTCAAGAAGAATTGGTTTGTTACAAACCAAGACATGGAAAAGGGGAAGGATCAGTGTCGATACAACATAGAACTTTCTGTGTGATGCAACGAAGATGGAGTGAAATTGTGTCTTCAACGAGAGGTGCAGCATCCTTTAAATAGACATCCGGTGGCTAGTGTTTCCTCCAAGCTTAATATAAAACTAAATCCATCGTTGATTTTTGGTTTTTCCTTTTTTTTAGGCCGTAAAATTGCTACTGCTGGAATTATAATTGCAATTTTGTACTCAGGAATGCAATTGCAATCGGGCACAAAAACAATTTCTTGCACAAAAATCAAATGAAATATGAATTTATTCTAAGCTCCCATCTTTAGGCGTCTCTATCTTTGTTTGGCTTGCCGGAAATAACCTTTGGTTAATGACATTGGCTTCCTTTTGAGTTTAAACCTATTTTAACTAACTTAGCTTTGTATGTCTCCTTTTCCTTATCTTAAATTTATCTCTAGTTTCCTTTTTCAAGTCCATACTTAAGTATTAAATAACTTATCATGCTTAACATAACTTGAGGGGAACTCTATATTGGCTTATCAATACTTAGTTTCAAAGCTAGTGCATTGTCAAGCCTTTGGCAAGTCAAGCCCCATATGTGCACAGATGGGTGCTCGACACACACTCGGGATAGGTGCTCAGACACGTTCACTAGACTTAGGCATCAACATTGGAGTATGTGATGAGCCTTGTCCTTACGCGATGTATGCTGCACAACACCCTGTGGCTAGTTCAATACCCACCTTTCAAGCCACTTGGTCAGCTACTTGCTTCTTCAATCGATGCAGTTACCTATTTGTTCATCAACATAAATTTCAGATTCAATTTCCAGAATTTATTACTTAAATTTCATTTGTCAAAATTCAAAACTTCCTTCTATGAAATTCTTACATAGCCTCTTAACTATCTTACCTCCAATTTTGAGCTTCAAATTTCCACTAGAGAGCTCAAAATCTGCAAATCTTCACAGCTTGCCCGGGTAAGTCTAGAAATCAAAGTAACCCTCAATCTCTTCAAGATTTCATCATCATTTCATGGAAATTCCTTCTCAGTAGTCCTGGATCGTCTACTGAATTGATCAAGCTTCAATTTGGTTGTTGAGCTCTTCCTTAGCACAAGAAAATTGGCCAAATCTCTCTTTTCTTTATAAGCTCTTTTACACTTCCTCTTGCATGCTTACTTTGCCTAATTAATCGACAACTCATGCCATAATCTTTTGTCCTTGGCCTCTAATACTATCACTTAGTCCAATAATTAAGCTTAATTATTTGACTCCCTCGACACCTCATCACAAGAAAAGGCAAAATCCTCACAAACCCATGCCCCTTCGGCCACTGCCTTCATCGCATGCCTAACTGTCCCCTTCGGTGCCTTACCTTAGGCACTCGACCGCATGGGTAATCGGTTTTTAAGTATAAAATAACCTCTAATGAGGCCCATCACATGCTTCATGCTATGTTGCCGCCAAGGTCATCACTCCAAGCAGCCCACACATTAACCTCAATAACTTGCTACCATGACCTCTTTAACGCATCATCCAAGCCATAAGCTCTTCCACGCCTAGCCTTCTCCCTTTCAACATTCTTCAAACTTTTATTGAGTGTTGGAATTAATAAATTTCACCCGAGAGCTCCCTCTCCCAACACTTGGAATATTTTTCAACCTTAAACTTGATTCATTCATTTTCAAGGCTTAAATACTTAGAAAATTTCTCCTCTTTTAACTTATCTAACATGCTCTAAGACAGTAACAACATGGTAACTTCTTAAGCATAGGCAATTAGGAAGAATAAGTTCTAGGGTTTACAATTTACCTTTCCCTTAGAAAAATTTCATCCTCAAAATTTCAGTTGAGTCGTCTACAAGAAGAGGTAGGGATACTTGTTCCATATTTGATCCTCTATCTCCCAAGTGGCCTCTTCCATCCCATGATTCCTCCATAATACTTTTACTAAAGGAATTGTCTTACTTTGAAGTACTTGTTCCTTCCTGTCTAGAATCTGTACTGGTTCCCTCCTCGTAAGTTAAGTTCTCTTTCAACTGAACTGGTTGTACTTAGAGAATATGTGATGGATTTGGAACGTATTTCCTCAACATTGATACATGAAAAACATCATGTATCTTGGACAATTCTGGTGGCAATGTTAACCTGTAAGCTGTTGGTCCGACCCGTTCTACTATCTCATAGGATCCTATATATCTCGAACTTAGCTTGCCTTTCCTTCCAAAACTTAACACACCTCTCTATGGTGATAGTTTGAGTAAAACTCGATCTCCAACCTCAAACTCTAAGTCCCTTCTTCTTTAATCTACATAACTCTTTTGATGATCTCGAGCTACCTTCAAGTTGTCTCTAATTATCTTAACATTCTCTGAGGTAGTTTAAACTAGATCGGAGCTTATTAACTTTCTTTCTCCTACCTCATTCCAATAAACTGGAGTCTACACTGTCTCCCGTACAGTGCTTCATATGGTGCCATACCAATGCTGGAGTGATAGCTGTTCTTATAAGCAAACTCCATTAAAGGAAATTGTGTATTCCAACTACCTTTGAACTGTAACACACATGCTCTTAGTATATCTTCTAAAGTTTTGATAGTCCTTTCTATCTTACCATCTGTTTGGGGATGAAATGTTGTACTAAAATGTAACTTGGTCCCTAGAGCCTCCTGTAAGCTGGGCCAAAACTTCGAGGTAAACCTCGGATCCCTGTATGATATTATCGACACTAGTGCTCCTTATTGGCTCATTATTTTGTCAACATAAAGCTTAGCCAACTTGTCAAGTGTAAATGTTACCTTGATTGGCAAGAATCTGACTGCCTTTGTGAGCCTATCCATAATTATCCATATGCCATCATATCCACTAGGAGTTGTGGGTAATCCAAACAAGAAGTCCATGGAAACATGCTCCCATTTCCACTTAAGCACTGGAAGTGGGTTAGAAATCCTGCCAGTCTCTGACACTCTAGCTTAACCTGCTGACAGATCAAACATATATCTACATATTTTGCTATATCATTCTTCATTCTAGGCCACTAATAAAACTTCTTCAATATTATATACATCATGGTATTACCCGGATGCATACCACAGGCTAAACCATGAGCCTTTTCTAATACAACATTCTTTAAGGTCACACTGTTAGGCACACATAACCTATTTTCCTTAATCAACGCTCCATCCTGCCTTAGCACATAATATGTCTTTGATTTTTACTCACTTCCTCAGCTAGTTTTTTTAGTCTTGGATCACCCGGTTGCTTCTTAATGATGTCATCCACAAAAGTAGGTCTTATCTGGAATGAGTATTTAAGCTCCCTAAACTTCCAACTGTTAGAGTAACATTTACACTCCTTAAATCTTGCAACAATATTCCTCTGTTTGAATTAAGTGAAGTCTTGGGATGAGCAGACTTCTTGCTCAGTGCATTTGCCACCACGTTGGCTTTCCCCAGATGGTATTCTATGGTACAATCATAGTCCTTGATTAACTCTAGCCATCTCCTTTGTCTCAGATTTAGTTTTTTCTGCTCAAATATATACTTTAAACTTTTATGATCAATAAAAATATGACATATTTCACCAAACATGTAATGTCTCCAGATTTTCAACGCTAGAACAACTGCTGCTAGTTCTAGATCATGTGTTGGGTAGTTAAAAGCAATAACTTTTCCTTCCTGTATCAACATACAACCTAAGCCTTGTCTGGAAGCATCACAATATATCTCAAACAATTTCCCTAGAACTGGAAGAGTTGATATAGGTGTTGATGTTAATCTTTGCTTCAACTTTTGGAATCTTTTCTCATATTGCTCTGACCATTCAAACTTAACATTCTTCTTGGTTAAATTGGTTAGAGGAAGTGCTATCTTTGAAAACTCCTCTACAAACCGCCTGTAGTAACCTACTAAGCTGAGGAAACTACGAACTTCAGCAACTGAAGTGGGTCATTCCCACTTAATACAACCTCTTTCTTCTGAGAGTCTACACTAACATCTATAGTAGATACTGAAGGAACTCGTTTTACAAGGAGATTCTTGACCGGAAGCGAATCATCCAAATTCCATTTTTATTGAAACTAAATTTACAGTAAAAATACTAGATATGCATTCAATATAAACTACAGGATGATTTTTACAAGGAAAAGGGATTCAAGAGAACCATTGAGCAGAAGAATAAAATATTTACAAACATACAAGAACAATCATGCATTATAGAGTAAATTACAACATGCTTTCTTCTTAAAAATAAAGGGAATTGAGTGACATACCTTTGAAGAACTCTTCTTCAAGGATTCCCTCGATCTACACCGGTCCCGCATTCTAGCACACTCGATCACGAGCACGAACTCAACGAACAACCAGTGAAATCACGAACTGTGAGATCCTCGAATCTAGTCGAGTAAGACTCGATCCTCGGCCCTCGAACAGCAACACTCGACACTACCACTCCATTACCTTGGTATTCTCGGAGTGAAAATCCAGGAGGTGTGGGCTCTGTGTGAATTTGGTAGAGGGAAGAAGGAAGTATACGATCGAGTAAGTGGGAGAAAGGCCTAGTCTATCATATAGATACTGGGTACTCAATCGTCTAGTAACGAGGAGCAATCGTCTAGCAAACTCACTCGTCGTTTACTCTATCAAAGGGCTATCGTATAGCTCTCTCTTTTCACTCGATCAAAAAAAGCACATAATCTTGCGATTATGAAAAATGAAATTTTATTTTTATTTTTATTCTTCAGTTATTAAAACTGAAAATAACCTCCCACTTCACGCACGGTTAAAGAAGAAACCAATCAACAATTTATCACATAATTGTTTTTTATTATAAATAAATATAATAACTAATTTATCATATTATATTTATAACCTATAGTTTTAATATCACATCATATGTAATATATAAATCATAATTCTTTTTTCCTTTATTTAATATAAATCATATTTATATTAATTCCTCCAATTAATGTATCTAATACATCAAATCAATTATATCACATATAATTGTACCAATTTAATTATATCAAATATAAAAAATTCTCTTTTGTTAATTTGAGCACTTCAAACTAACCCAAAAACTTTTTCTCAACTTGAATCCATTGAGTTACCAAGTGGACCTTATGGACCTGTAGCTTGAAGCTCCAACGGTACATGAATAACTAATTAAACTCTTTAATCATGATATCCACCATTCGTTGACTGTCGGACACTCAACTAAAGACCAACAATTGCACTCTTCACACTACAGATATATTTTTGTGTCCATTGGATATAACCAATCAACAGTACAATAACCCTTCATAGATTGCTCATAAGTACAGCTGGGCCAATTTACTGTTTTGCCCCTGTAGTTACATCTAACTTCTTAAGTACCACTGATTTCTCTAATGAACAATACATCACAGTCTTACTATAAGTGAACACTTCTCGGGCCATGAGAAAGTGTATGGCGCCATATTGTTCAAGCCCAAGAATCAGCTCTTAAGGGAGCAATCTATCTACTTATCCCTACTTTGGGGAAGGAGTGAATTCCGTCTTGTGTAGCTGAGTTCCCAGCTCCCCAATCAAACGAATCCCCAAAGTGGTAGCCATGCAAATCAAATGATCGCCCTCATAGGCAAGAGTTCCCAACTCACTCAGGATTAAGGTCATGTTACCTTTGGTTATCTTGGTGAAATGAAAGTATCTGTCATGAACGACGTTATATAACGAGACTAAACATTTCATGGTCTGGTCTTATACAAACTCCTTTGTATAGGATACCTTCGCTCGCATGTCTCCACATGAATGATCAGGATCAGACCATCTGTAGCACTTTACAACACTTGCAACATCTATAAATCAGGTCGTATCCGTAGTGTTACCAGGATAAAGTTTCCCTCCTTTATCCATATACTACAGACCATTTAGGTTATCACTTAAGGCATGATCCACTTGTATGTCTCCACATACATGCTAAGTTACAACGATAACCAGGGATCTTAGTTTATTGGTTTATGGTTAATGCCACTAAAATATCTCATATTTCATAGACAATAGTGAAGAAAATATCTCATATTATTACATAAAAAATGTTTGTTCATACACGCGTTTACAAACTATAAGACCCTACGAGATTTAAGGCATCAACCCCAACAGTTCCCAACTCCCCAATCAAACGAATCCCTAAAATGGTAGGATTGTTGAGTCGGCGAGCTGGCCACTGTCACCCATACAAATCTAGGGACCGCCCTCATAGGCAGGAGTTCACAACTCACTCGGAATTAAGGTCATGTAATCTATGGTCATCCTAGTGAAATGAAAGTCTCTATTATGAACGGTGTTGTATAATGAGACTAAACATTACGTGGTTCGGTCTTATACAAACTCATTTTTATAGAATATCCCCGCTCGTATGTCTAATACATGAATGATCAAGATCAGATCATTTAATCATTCTATTTAATGCATTTTCAACTTCAGCCTTGAATTCTTTGAACTTTTCAAAAGACTCAGACTTATGTTGCGTTAAATAAACATACCATATCTAGAATAATCTTCAGTGAAAGTGATGAAATATTCATAACCTCCCCTAGCTCTTACATTCATCAGACCACAAAGATCTAGATGCACTAGCTCTAAAGGTTTTTTGGCCCTATGACATTTTCCAGTAAAAGGTCTTTTAGTCATTTTGCCTTCAAGGCATGACTCACACACAGGTAAAGAATTTTCTTCTAACTCGTTTAGAAGTCCATTCTTCACCAACCTCTTAATCCTATTGAGATTAATGTGTCCTAGTCTTAGGTGCCAAAGTTGGGCATTTTCCTTAGGAGAAATTCTAAGTCGTTTATTTTTTAGTTACATCAATTTTAAACATCTCTATGTTATGAAGGGAATTTGTTGCTAACGGCCTTAGCACGTACAAATTGTTTTCCATTTTAGCAAAACATATATCAATACCATTCTTAGTAATAAGCACTTTATTATAAGAAAAGTTAATTTGATAATAATGTTCCAAAAGACACTTTACAAAAAGTAAGTTCCCTTTTAAATCAGGAACAACAAATACATCATTCAAAATGAGAAATTTGTTTTGTAAAGATAACCAGAGACCTCCCACTGCCACAGTTGAGGCGATGTGCCCGGTTCCAACTCGCATCTTCATCTCACCAATATCAAGTTGCCGCAAGGAACTAATTCCTTGAAATGAAGAACAAACATGGTTAGTGACCCTAGAAACAATAATCCAGGCAGAATCATCATTCTCCACTAAACAAGTTTCCAAAACAAGCATATCACATTTACCTTGTTTGGCCTTCTTCTTTTCTGCCAAATATCTGGGGGCAGTCATAGTCCTCCTATGACTGGGTCCTCTCTTCCAAAGAGGGGATGTGGCTACTATGTTCCAGTCCCGAAATCAGCCTTTAAGGGATCAATCTATCTACTTACCCCTGCTTCGGGGAAGGAGTGAATTCCATCTTGTGTAACTGAGTTCCTAACTCTCCAATCAGACAAATCTCCAAAAAGGTAGGCTTGTTGAGTTAGTAATCTGGCCACTCTCACCAATACTAATCAAATGACCGCCCTCAAAGGCAGGAGTTCCCAAAATACTCAAGATTAAGGTCATGTCACCTATGGTCGTTTTAGTGAGATGTAAGTCTCAATTATCAACGACGTTATATAAAGAGACGAATCATCTCGTGGTCCGGTCTTATACAAACTCTTTGTATAGGACACTCTCACTCGCATATCTCCACATGAATGGTCATGATCAACCATCTGTAGTAGTTCATAACACTTGTAAATCTCCACAAAGCGGGTCGTATCCGTAATGTCACCAGGATAATGTATCCCTCCTTAATCCGTATACTACAAACCTTTTAGGTTATTACTTAAGGCATGATCCACTTGTATATCCCATATACATGCTTAAGTTTACATACAATAACCACGGATCTTTGTTTATTGGATATGAGTAAATGCAAACAAAAGAACTCTTATTTTATTAATAACAATGTGTACAATGTTTACAAACTACGAGACTCTGGGAGAATTAGGACATCAATCCTAACAATCTCCTACTTGTCCTAATGCCTCGGGAGATTAATGTACAATACCTGAAAAAACAAGTACATTTTACAATAAACTAGGGCATATTCTATACCCCAGTATCATCTCCAATTGCCCTAGACAAGATGCCACATGTCCCGTAGACCCAGACTCTCTAGATGACCCTCGAATACTTTAGCCGTGAGGGCCTTTGTAAACAGATCAGCAACATTGTGCTCTGACACGATCTCCGTGACTATCACATCATCGCGATGCACAATCACCCTGATCAAATAATATTTCCATTCTATATTCTTGACTATACGATGACTCCAAGGTTCCCTTGAATTTTCCACAGCCCCGTTGTTATCACAATAAAGAGTGATTGGCAAAGACATATTTGGAACAACTTCCAAATCTGTAAGGAACTTCGTAAACCAAATAGCCTCTTTAGCAGTTTCACAAGCGGCTACGTATTCGTCTTCCATAGTGGAGTCTGCGATGCATCCTTGCTTGATGTTTCACCAAACTACAGCCCCTCCATTCAGAGTGAACACTGACCCTGATGTCGATTTCTGAGAATCTCTATCAGTTTGAAAGTCATAGTCTGTGTATCCTGTAAGGATCAAATCCTTATCTCCATACACAAGCATGTAATCCCTCGTTCTCCAATGATACTTGAGGATCGTTTTGTCCGTCGTCTAGTGATCTAATCCTAGATTGGACTGATAACAATTGACAATCCCTACTGCATAGCAAATGTCAGGTACATAACTTTGCATACATTAAGCTTCCAGTAGCTGAAGTATAGGAAATTCATCTCATCTCCTCAACCTCTTGAGGTGTCTTAGAACATTGATCCTTAGACAAAACAATTTCATGCCTGAAGGGTAATAAATCCCTCTTGGAATTCTGCATCCTATACCTTACCAACATTTGATCAATATACGATGCCTGAGACAAGGCCAACCTCTTGCTCTTACGATCCCGAATAATCTAGATCCCTAGAGCATATTGCACCTCTCCCAAATCTTTCATTTGAAATTGTACGGTTAGCCACTTCTGAATGCCAACCAGAAATCCTACATCATTCCCAATGAGTATGATATCATCCATATACAGTACCAGGAAAGCTACTGAGCTATTGATGATTTTCTTGTAAACACAAGGCTCATCAACATTCTGATGAAAGCCAAAAGATTTGATTGCACTATCAAATCTAATGTTCCACGATCTAGACACTTGTTTCAGCCCATAAATAGACCTATTAAGCTTGCAAACTCTTTGCTCTTGATTTGGAACAATGAACCCCTATGGTTGAGCCATGTAGATGGTCTCCTCAAGATTGCCATTCAGAAAGGCAGTCTTGACGTCCATTTGCCATATCTCATAATCATAAAATGTGGCTATGGACAGGAGTATCCTGATAGACTTCAACATGACAACAGGTGAGAAAGTTTCCTCATAGTTCACTCCCTCGACCTGGGTATAACTCTTTGCCATGAGTCTAGCCTTAAAGGTCTTCACCTTTCCATCTATACCTCATTTTCTATAGATCTACTTACACCCTACAGGTTTTACCCTATCAGGTTGATCCATAAGTTCCCAGACATTATTGAAGTACATAGACTCCATTTCCTA
>NW_028326240.1:706632-729765 GCF_027475165.1 Benincasa hispida | reverse complement strand
AGTCCTAATGTTTAGAAAATATATCTAAATGGTCACTGCGTTAATTTGATAGTTAGTTAACTAAAAAAAATGACATGGAATATTAAGTTGACAAATTTGAAATGAGAATAATGTTTACAAAGTTTATAGTATTTTTTTTAGGTTAGGTGGATTTTACTCTTAAGTTTTTTTAATTTGTTTTTCCGCCCCTCTTTCCCTTCTCTCTCTCCTCCCGCCATCCTTCTAGTTCTCCTCCATCGCCACCCAAGCTTAGGTCAGGCCTTAAAATTTTTCCAGATAACTTTCTTTTGTTCATTTTTCCCAACATGTCCAATTAAGTGTCTCTGTTGAAGACAAATGAAGAAGACCCACAAATTGTACCGCAAAAGCGATGGGAATACAACCACAAACCTCGAGAATTCTCTGAAATTTAAGAATACTCCCCCTTTTTGTCATCTGTGATTAAAGGGCTTTTTGATCTGATCCATTAAAAAGCACTACAAAACACAGTCTCGATCTAAGATTGAGAGAGAGGGAGAAAGAGAAAGAAGGATCTTATTTAAAAGTAATGGAAAGCTTTCAAAACGGTTTTGATATTGAAATGTCCGACTTCTGTTTAGCCAAATGTCCAAACGATTCCCGCGTGGCCACTTGCTATTATTTTAAAGTTGAAAAAGAAGCATACCCATGTATCTAGAAGAAGAAAGAAGCAGAGACGGGGAAAGGGGGAAATTTTGTGAAGATCTAAAAATTGATCTAAAATGTCAAATGATTCATTTTAAAAGAAAATGTTAAATGACCTTTTGCTATGTCACATGTGAATGAAGTTACAAATTTGCTCTTTCATCTTCTTTTTCCTTTTCCTCCTTCACGATTTCCTTTTCTTCTTAGACTTCAACGCAATTTCCTTCTTCTTCGGTGAATTTCCTACCCTTTCGCTCGCTCGACAACCAAGCACACCTCCATTCCATGGTTCCGACAACCGTCGTCCATTCATTCCACAGCGAGATCAACTCTCTCCAATCTGGCCAAAATTGACTACCCACCTTCGTTCCATACCCAAATCTGACCAAAACCAACGACCCTCCTCCATTCCATTTCTCATCGAGACCGAGATCAAGAGGAAAGAAGACGGCTAAGTTTGCGGTGGCATATGGCTCTACGATGGATGTTTACAAATTATCCAATGGATAAATATTCGATGCAAATGGTTGATAATTTCATCCGAACCTAACATCAGCAAAGAATCATTTGGTACTTTCTTTAAAAAAAAAAACTCAAGTCATTTGGTATTTTGACTCAATTTTTTGATCATCTATATAAATTTCTCGAAAGAAAGGGAAGAATATGGGAGAAGAGAAAGGGAAAAAAATCCAAATAATCTATAAAAATAATATAAAATTAGTAAAAAAAAATGTCATCTCATTTAAAATTAGTCAACTTAACATGTCACTATCACTTTCTTTAGTCAACTAACAATCAAATTAAGTGAAGTGAGAGACTATTTAGAAACATTTTTCAACCCCTTTTAAACCTTGAAAATAAACACTAACTTTAAACCTCGGACCAAAAGTTTATTTTTTTTTTTTACTTATTTTTAGAAAATATTCATATTTAAGTTTAAATTAATATTTATCTTATAAAACATCCTAAATTATTATACATCATTTTGGTGAAAAAAATAAAATTATGGAAATTTACAAAAATTCTTAAATTAATATATTAATGAAAACATATATACTATATAAGTTCAAATTATATTAAATTGATTATAAATTAATGAATTATGATAATCGTAAGAGTATTCTTGTAATAAATTACAATTCTAAGTATATCCAAATATCTTAAAAAATATTCTTAAAAAATAAACATGATTGTGTCTAAAGATATCAAACATCTTTAATATTGAGCATCTATTATTTCGAGCATCTAGCATCTAAACATTCCAAAACTATAATTCCCCACATCTCCAAATTCTAGTTATCTACAATCTACAATTCAAGAAACAAACAGTTCGTTCTTGAAGTTTATGGGGGATAAAAAACTGTTTGTTTATCCATTAGCTGGTAGCTGGGTAACAAAATATACATGGATTATATCAATTCTAGATTAAATTGTCGAGGCAAATATTTTCCCTCCATCCTTATTTCTCCTCTCGTCTACCCCTCGACCTTCAAAGAGGATGAATGAGGGTGCTGTCCAGCGGAAGATACCCGAGACAGAGATGGTCGTAAGCTTCCACGTCTCCAATTAACGATGAAATATGGGCGATGCTGTGGGATTGTTGGTGATACTTGAATCTTTTCCATCTACAAACCGATTTTTGAAGCACAAATTTAACCAAGCATTTTGTTAAGCTTGAAGGTATTTGCTGGATTTGATGGGTTTCTTGTGAGGTAGAGAGAGTAAACACATAAAACAGAGGTGAGTTAATATAGACCTAAAGCTTGCCGATTTCAGTTTGTTTGATCAAACCTCACAAGACTCATACATCCATTAAACACTAAACAATGCCAACAACTTGATAATAAAGAGAATTCATTCATAAATGAAATAAAGACGTCAATTAGAGCACAACTATGATAAGTTGAAATGAGAAAAAAAAGGTGCTTCCGATCAAAATATGAACAAGAGTCTCTAAAAAGATTCCATCATGTTCACCCCAAAAGCACCAAAAGAAAGACCACAAAAAAGAGCCAACCAGAGCATCTTCTTTGTACCACCCAAAGGATGACCGACCAGAAGGAAAGTAAGAAGATAAAAAATATTTGAAAGTTTAATAAGAAAAAAAATAGATCAAGAATTGAATCTCATAAACCCAAAATAAGATTTAAACCTAAAAACTAATGCAAACACAGCTACCAAAGGCATAATAATGCAGGGACACCAAAAAAATGACAACCAGCACCACAGAACACAAGAAACCAAACAGTGAATCGACGTCATATTATTATCAACATCCCCCAATTGAATGCAACCCCAAGTTAGTAACCTAATAATAAAGCTCTTTCATCAGAATATGATCTAGCTTAGTATCAAGGAGATATTTTGATATAAGAACCCAAGTTCGAGAAATATAAGAGTACAAGAGTGCACAGGAAAATCAGTCCAAACACTAACTACACAAGAATCAAACCAAGCCTGATGCCAAGAGGATTCAAATTAACCACTAAAGATAAATGTTGCAAGAAGAAAAGAATTGTGGTACAGTAGCTCCTTGAAGCCCAAGTACAAGTTGGGGAAAAATGGTAAAATGGGAGCCTGAGTGAAAACAACACAAAATATGTACATATAAATACACAGATATTGATACATTGCTACGAAAGATCTCATTTATAAAGCTTCTGTGAAGAAAGAAAAAGGCCAGTCCAAAAGAAACTCAAAAGGCTTTCATGGGGTAGGACAAAGAGATGAGGCATTAACTTATTACAAAGACTTGGTTAAAGAAACCCATGACAACAAAGATACTTGCACTTCTCAATCCAAGCTACACCGATACCATTTCAAAGGTCAATGATTCGATCGTGATGATTGAACTAAAAAACAAATAAACAGAGGTACTTGTGTTGTCATCTGATTCACAATTTCATTTATCTTACTTATACCAAATGGTTAAGCTCTTTTAACAGCTAACATAATTCCATTCTGTAGAAGTAAACACAACTACCATAAAAGGTAAAACAATGATAACTTATTCCAATTACCTGTGATGCCCTGCCACAAAACTACTCTCTCCAAAAACATCGTTGTTTTAAATTTTAATCAGTTAAGCAAACCTCAAGTAACTACCATATAAATATCAAACATGGAACTTACATGAGTGAAGCCATGACGACCACAGAGATATTTGGAATTACGAATTCCTCCTTTCACAGCTGGATCAACCATTAATCTACTTTCTAAATATCAAAATAACAATAAAAATCACAAAACATATTCTCAAACCATAAGCATCTTAATCCCACTTTAATTCTGACTAAAATTAAGTATGACATGATATGCAGAGACAATAAGAACATGAACACCTCCATCGTTACCATAACAACAATGATCATGTTTTTATGTAATATACATAATTGCAAAGACATCAGCTCCAAGGACATCGAATATGTTTTACTCAAACACCATACAAGTTAAAAACCACTTTCCATCAGCACCAGAGACAAGACATAGAGGGACCAAGATTTTTTTTAAAGCAAAAAAGAAACGGAAACAAAAGTACCCAATACCATAGAATTGAGCCCAGCCACCATAATCATCATCATTCATCCTCATGAATCCCGATTCTTTTTCACTTCTTGAAGCTGCCTCTCACACCCGGTTTCGGCTTCGACGCATCGGCAGCAACACGAACAGCGTGGAGATTCACAACCTTGTCCTCCTCATAAGGGATTTTGGGATGCTTCGACTCATGATGAATCTGCATAGACTTGACATCAGGTGCCGTAATCTTGCAGTGTGGGCACTCGAACTTGGCGTGGCCGCCTTTCTCTTGACCGGACCGATCGGCGAGCCCGGCCTTTCCGCCGCCTCTGTTAGTGGTGGCTGCGTCGATCTTGGCAGCGATCTCTTTGGCCGTATGCTTCTTCGGCTTCGCCTTACCCGTCATGGCTGATTGATTGTTGCTGTTCTTTTCTTCTTTGTTTCTGGGTAAAGCAAATCAAAATCAAATCAAAGAAAATCGAGGGTTTTTTGAATTTGGTGATTGAGAGAAGACGAGCCGAATTGGAGGGGAAATTTTTTATAAACAGAGAATTGGGGGAGAAACCCTAGCTCCGGTGAATCCATCAATGGCATTTGCTTTATTTATAGAGACTATTTTTGCATTGTTGGCGATCTGCTGCGGTAGGGTTTATGTGAGCTCCAATTACGTGGAAGTTTATGATTGGAGAAAAAGTGAGAACAATGTGTGTGGGTGTAGATAATTATAATCCGCCGTTGGAAAGGAGTCCAAAGGGATAAGTCATAGGACTCATAGCTATAGTGACCTCGCTTAAAGGAAGATAAAAATAAATCAATTTATAAATATATAATTACTTTTTAAGAGAAAAAAGGTTGAGAAATTTATTTTTGTAGTCGTATGGATCTATTTGGTAAGAAATTTGAAAACATAGAAGATAAGAGATTCAATCAAATTAGAATTGTAATTTAGTTATAATTTAAATAATTTTTTTAATGTATTATATATTATATTTATAAAAAATAAAACTAATTCTACTTATTCGGTAAATATTAGTTTTACTCTATTGAACTTGTTTTATGTTAAAAAAATTTGTGTGCTAATCATTTTGTTTTATTATATAATTTATAATATATTGTATAATAAATATTTCATTTTTTAAAAAGCTAAATTGAGTGTATAACATAAAATACTGTATTTTTAAACGTTTTTATTTTAATTTGATTATAATTCTACATTTTATAATTCAAAATTTAAAATATGGATACACAGTAAATATAAAAATGTTATTTTCAAAATTTGCACTATTTAGATCACATATTTCGAAAACAAAAGTCAGATTATTTATCAACACATATTTACTTAATTCGATGATTAAAAAAAATAAAATATAAATTGTCAACTAAATAAAGTTTAAATTTTCAACAACAGATATACTTTAATCTCTAAAAGTTTTAAAATTACTCAACTAAAGAAAAAAATATTGAAAGTTTTTTGGGCCAAGATTTTCTCAAATTGAGCGTTCGCAACACAAGACAATAACCTCCATAATAGGTTGATTAAAGAATTTCACGTGACAAAGGTGGTTTTGGTTTGTTTTTGTGAAAGAAATGGGGAATTAAAAGTAAGCATGCAAAGAAAAGAAATTTGAACGAGAATGAGGACACAATTAAGTTGGAGTTAATCAATAAAAGGGGCTTGGGATTAGTTTGTATGTCCAATTTCAATCATTAGATGTTAATTAATTACACTGAATCTGTGAACTCCACGACCTATTAGAGATATAATATCCCAATTAGCCAAATTCGATATTAAATCAAATTGGCCATAAATTAATTTAAAACTGTTCTTTCTCAGTGAAATTCAAACAAAAGCTAAATTGCATTACGAAAAGGATTCATGCATTGTGACATACTATAAGTAGGAAAGTCTAATCTTATAGCATGATTAATTGGGCAAGATTAAACTAGGACAAACATACGTGAAATCATAAATATTCTTAACCTACACATGCAATCCTAATTCGTGCGACATAATCAACAATTGTGCATAGCGTCATGAAGATTTTGCAAACAAGAATTTAATAAAATCGATTTGTCAGACCAATTCATTCAAATTCCATTAAAAATAATCCAAATCATACCCAAGAGTTCATAGAACTCAATACATTTAATTAGAAATCTTCAAGAAATCGAACATTCAACTAAACCCAAGAAAGAAATTACCTAGCCTTGCATCTTCCTCAAATCGACAACATAAATTGGGAAGTTGAAAGGCATATAGAAATGATTAATGAATGAAGAGGAAAAGAATGGTGAATCTGGTGGACAATTGTCCAGAAATCGTCCCAATTGCAACCTAAAATCGTTCTCCCTTTTGTAATTTTTTTCATACCTTCAACTGAAACCAAAATTTTCTATTTGTAGAACAATCGCAGCGTCACAACGCTACTAAGAGCATTGCAACGCTATAGCCGAATCAAACTTCAAGTGTCTAAGGAGAGGCACAACACTATTGTGACAATGCGTTGCGTACGCGTGGTCAGTCGTTGGAGTTCATAGCGTTGCAACGCTCTGCTGACTTTGCAATGTTGCCCTATTCGCTCGCTTTTGTCCATTAGTGTCGAGCTAGAGTGTTGATCGGGCGTTGCAACGCTAACGGCTTGTCTTGAAATCGATGCTTACTGCCTTTCAGTGTCACGTGAGGGTTAAGGGAGAGTTGCAACACTACCCTCAAGGTTAGTTTGGTAATTTTGATGTCTTCACTCAATATGGTGCATCCAACTCCCATTTTTGCTTCTTTTTTGCTCGGTTTTCACCCCAATAACACACTTCCTCATTAGGATCGATTTAACTACTAATAAGACAAATTGCACATAAGAATTGTTCAATAACAATAAGATTAAGGACATAAAATTAGCTCTTTTTGAGAGTTAACAAATACCCGTAACTTAGGTTTTGATCGTCCCGAGCAAGGTCGTAACATTCAATCATGCAATCATTAAGGTACTGTTCACTCTATTTAATGGTCCCTAACTCAAGTCTTAACAGTCTTTCGAGCTACGCAATAAATCACATAACAACCTAAATTCAAACACTCAATTGAGGCTCATTGTAAAGGATACTTTTGCAATCAAACGTATGTAGAAATGAACACTAAGGCCATGAAAACTTTTTCCATAAATCAAAGAATGCTCGAAAAAGCTTTATCCAACTCTCATTTCATCTTCCCTCTATTTTGGCTCGATTATCAGCCCAGGGCATACCGTTCTTGCTAATCAAAGAGTAACACTTAGTCAAGAGTGCCAAAAACTCACACACACAAAACATAGAGGGCATCGATTTTACCTAAAGGGCTAGCTTTTACACTCGACCGCCGAGAATCTGGAATGGTTTGAACTATGATGTCCTTGCTCTTGACCTCTCCATTTGAGGTTAGGGTGATCTCGCCATCCTGGGTTGTATACAGGAGCATGAGGGTCATACTTTCTCTGGTAACCCCTAATTGCATTTACTTGGGCTTGAGGACATGCTTCACAAGAGTGTCCTAGCGCTCCACAAGCTCCACAACTTTTCACTTGGGCTACTTCTCCTTGTGTCATTTACGTAACACAAGCAGTCAAGTTAGAAAGTTGTGATCTCAATTCTTTTACCTCAGAAGATGAAGATGGATTAAACTCAGTAGCAATGGTCCAAAATTTTGATCATTTTCAGCCATGCGCGAGATTAACTCCTGAGCCTCCTTAGGAGTCTTATCAGCAAGAGCTCCACCAGCTGCAGAATCAATGGAACTCCTGTCACTAGAGAGTAAACTGAAAGACAATCGACCACCTCTTTCCTCGATCAACTTGACTCAACCTTTGTCAAGGAGAGACGAGTCTTAATAGCCCAAATTTGTTGATAGGATTCGATTATACAAAAAACGACATCGATATTCGAACAAAATGTAGAAAAAGAATATGAACAAAAAAATTTTGTGCGACTCCTTGGTGTAATTCAATGATGAATCCTTGAACCTTCATTAATGAGCAACCAAATCATCATCAAATAAGTTAGAAATCAATGCAAAATCTTTCAAAAAATGGCAAATTAGAGAATTATGCACTTCTTGGTTATTTTGCTCTGAATGCCATTAGCAATCCATTTGGTTATTCGGCTATTTTCTGCCTTTTTCTGCCTTTTTCTGCATGAAATCAGAAAATACATAAACTCTCTCTATAATATCTCTTTGACACCTTATTAAGCTCAAATCAAATCCTAATTATTATTTAATGTATCAAATATACCAAAATACAATTTTCTTTTATATTTAATATATTGTATATATCAAATATTACTTTGAACATTTTATCTTTTTTTGCCAACTAAATTGATCATCTAGTGTTACTATGAGCTAGGAAGCAGATTTTATGGACCTATTGATTATAGGCTTCAATGGTTTAACATTAATTAAATTTTCAACCAATTAATTTTCGTTCATTAATTCTAGGATATAGTGTTGCACTCTTATACATTGTAGAATATGTCTAACGATGTCACTTAACATATAATTACTCCAAGCTAAGCATGCTTACCTTGTTGATATAAGTATTAACTTTCAAGTCTTTTAAAATCTTTCTCAACCAACCTTCCATATCCTTTGATATCTCTCATTCGGATTGATATATAAGTAGTAATCTTGGTTCATTTATGTACCGGGCTGCTGGGATTCGAGCCCAGGTCTCCACGGCCACAACGTGGAATTCTCACCACTAAACTACAGCCACTTAATTAATATAAGAAAATTAACAACAATAATATTAATATTAATTCTTTTCTACAAAATTCATTGTTAAGATAGTCTACTAAGCTGGTTGTTTTTGGGTTTGTTTTTGAAAACTATCATAAATAACCCTAAACTATTTCCATCTTTCCAACGGTATCTTTTAGAAAATTCATTAAAATGGTTTCTCTTGATCTATCTCGATCGTTCGAGATTGACTATTGATATTTGGATAAAAAATTAACTTTTTCGTCGTATCTATTATTTTGGGTTTTTTTGGTGAAATATTGCGCACGATTGATACCAAGGTTCTACTAATTTTTTCAAATATTATGTAATTTTTTCAAATCTTATACCAAAACTTATAACTTTTCAAATTTCTCTAATTTTAGTTATTTTATATCAAATCATATGTAATTTATCAAATATTGCGCCCAATTTTTTGTTTCTACTATTATTTGAATTTCTAAATTTTCAAATGGATTTACCAATTATCCAAATGAATTTTCCATATGAATCTCAGGTAATTGTACTATGATTTATAAATTTTGGGAAAGAATAAATTTTATAAAAAGTTAAGTAAGATTTGGAAAATATGTAGAATCAGAGTTAATCATGCATGAGATTTCACCCAAATAAAGCATAAATATATAAAATCTCGATGGTAATCTTGTCTGAGATTTTACCAGGAAAGCTCATGCAAAATATTTGATATGATGAAAACGTGAATTTTTTTAATCTAAATATCGATGGTTGATATCGGCCAACCAAGATGAATCGAGAAAAACTATTTCAACAAATTTTCTAAAAGGATGCTAGTTATGAAAAATGAAACATTTGAATGTTAATTCTAACAATTTCCCTTTATTATTTCCCCTTGAACATGTAAAAATGGCCCAGGCTCATTAATAATAAAGTTGGGTCATCGTTATTATCTCCAATTTCTTGGGACAACTTTATAAGTTGCTATATGGTCAAATTTCTCAAACAAGAACAAAAAATTTTAAAGACACATTTTGAAGAATGGAAAAAAAAGTTTCAAAATTTAAAAGGAAGAAAATAACAAAACGAGCTTTCAAGATCTTTAACAAGGGTCATTACTCATAAATGCACATTTAAAACTCAAGCATTTTGACCGTTGAGGGGAAATTTATTAAGACAATAAAGATAATTTCCAAAATAATTTATAAAATTAATAAATAAACAAATAGATAAAACCTTTGTTCGGGACCCCTAAAAAGACTAAGAAAAATAACATCCAAACAGATAAAATTTTCGACTAACATCAAGTTTCAAATCAAAACATTAAATAACTTGAAAAACATAAACTGAGCAGAAGCAATTTTCTTGTCCCATATGGCATGATCGCGGGTCTTGCTTATCACTCGTCGGTTTGTTCTTATCCTTCATACTCAGTAAGTTACCCATTACTCGTCAGTCTGTTCTCCACGGCCATAATGTTATGTATGTTAAGTAATGAAAATGAGATTGCATGAAGCATGACACTACTTTATTTAATTTATAAATATTTATTTTTCCAAAGTATGTCATATAGATGCAATCTTAGGTTTTAATTTATTTCATTTATTCTTTATAATAGTTATAAATAGATGAAATTAGAAATTAAAATCTATAATAAAAAATTGTATGCTCATATAGGTTAAAATGATTTTTAAATAGTTTAAAATATAATTAACTTTAGACCTATGATCACATTATTTCTAATAAGATTAGAAATATGTTTAATCTTTTAATCAGCGCAATTGGATTAAATTGGTTAATATTAAAAAATTAAATTTGTAACAAATATATCTATAAGGGACCTTTGTCTTAGGTCGGTTCTGTTTAGGCTAGGGTATTTAAGTGGGTGGAAACAGAATACCCCTACTTAGGAACGGGCCTAGAAGGTTAATTGGATAGATTTGTTACAAACATGCAATGATAGACTAAAGTTTATTAAAATGTTTAATGCAATAATCAATATTTTATAACTATCCAAAGTAAATGTTAAGGAGAAAGTAAACAATCACTTAGTAAAAATAATTAGTCGTATCCTTTTTAAGTTAATCAACCCTAGGTAAAAAACTTAGTGGGAGGAAAATAGGGTATATGATACTTCATTTTTCCTAACACATTTCTCCCTAAATTTCACACCATGAGATCTATATTCGACCGAGGCACCTTTGCTTGTGCCCCCTTCGGGTGGTATTTGTGTAGGTCAATCAAGGTGAATGGAGATAATGTCTATAGTAAGTGGGAGTGGGACGTGCGTCAACACATCCCACGGTCTCTATCATTAGTTTAGAGTAAACTTTCATGCTCGGCCGCGAGGCACCTTTGCTTGTATCCCCTTATCGATGTCATTTGCATGAGATTTTACTCAAATTTTAGAAATGGATAGGATTGCTTTAGTTTCTGTCCCAATCGGATTTTCCCTATGGTTGGCTCATTTGCGCGGAACTCTATAATTTAAAATGAGGGCTTACACTTATAAGAAAAATGTAAGCTAGTTAACAGTTTCCTGAACCATACAATGGTGACTAATAATTATTGGAAAAAGAGTTGTTCTGGTGTAATTATTGGTTAAGATAATCTCAATTCAGTGAAGGGGTAATTGTTCACCCTACGGTGACTTTTACCCTGCCCCACCGTTGCAAAATAGATGTCATATATTAAATTTTGTTTCTAAATTGATTGGTTTGTCAAATTGGGTGATGCATTTTTAACTAATATAAATAAATTGTATGTTTCAGCAATAATACAGTTCTAATTAACGACAACTTACAATTTATCCTGATTGATGGGTGTTCTCAAGTCCCACTACTAATGTCACCCAAAATATTCGGGAGGCATATGAGCAATAGGTTCGGGCAAATAAAAAGGACTAAGCGTACATCTTGGTGAGCCTAACTAAGGTGTTGGCCAAGAAGCATGAGCCCATGCTCACTGCTCATGAGATCATGGAGTCCCTGAGGGGAATGTTTGGACAATGGTTCACTCAGCTAAGACACGAGGCGTTCAAATACATCTTCAATGCCCGCATGTCAGAAGGGGCATCTGTTCGAGAATATGTTCTAAACATGATTGTCCACATTAACGTAGCGAAGATGAATAGGTCTGTCATTGATGAAGCTAGTCAGATTAGCTTTATTTTGGAAACTTTACCTAAAAGTTTTCTATAGTTTCGTAGCAATGTTGTTATAAACAGGATTGACTACAATCTAATCACCTTGTTCAACGAGCTATAGACATACCAATCCTTGTTGAAAGTCAAGGAATATAAGGGTGAGGCAACTGTTGCCTCGTCTTCAAAGAAGTTCCATAGACATTCGACCTTTGGAACTAAGCTTGTACCCTCTTCTTTCGGCACCAAAAAGTGGAAGAAAAAGAAGGGAGGTCAGGGGAAGGCTAACCCACTAGCTACTGCCCAAAGGGATAAGAAGGCCAAGACTGCAAAGGGAATATATTTTTATTGTAACCAACATTTATATTGTACAGGTAAAGAATTTTGTTTAGAACTTGTATATTCAGACCTCTATAGTCCTATGAATGTTAAAGAAAGAGAAGGGTTTGAATATTTCATCATCTTCAATGATGATTATTCAAGGTATGGATACATTTATTTAATGCAACATAAGTTTGAAGCTCCCTAAAAGTTCAAGAATTACAAGGTTAAAGTTGAAAATGCATTAAGTAAAACAATAAAAACATTTTGATCTAATCGAGGTAGAAAGTATATGGATTTGAAATTCTAAAACTATTTGGTAGAACATGGAATAATATCCCAACTCTCATCACTTGGTACACCTCAGCAGAATGGTATATCAGAAAGGAGAAATCGAACTTGTCTAGGTATGGTTCGGTCTATGATGAGTTACTCTTCCTTACCTGATTCGTTTTGGGGTTATACAATACAGACTACAACCTATATTTTGAACTATGTTCCTTCCAAAACTGTTACTGAAACACCTTTAGAGCTATTGAATGGTTGTAAAGGTAGTTTGTGCCATTTCAAGATCTAAGGTTACCCAACACATGTGCTTGAGGCTCATCCTAAGAAATTGGAACCTCGTTCAAGTGCATATTTGTATATTACCTCAAAGGTATGAGAGGTGGTTACTTCTATGATCCTAAAGATGATAAAGTGTTTGTGTCGAAAAACATTACTTTTTTAGAAGAGAACCACAAAGGGGAGTACAAACCACACAGTAGGATTGTGTTAACTAAACTTTCCACCAAAACTACTGAACCTTCAATAAGAGTTGTTGAAGAGCCCAATACATTGATAAGAGTTGTTGATGTTGGTTCATCTAGTATTGCATATCCACCTCAACCGTTGAGGGAGACTCGACGTAGTAGGATGGTTACGAATCCACCTATATATTATATAGGTTTAATAGAAACCCTAGCTGTCATATCTAATGATGACCTTGAGGATCTATTGTCTTACAAGAAGGTAATGGAGGATGTTGACAAAGATGAATGGATCAAAGTTATGGATCTCGAAATGAAGTCTATGTACTTCAATTCAATTTTGGGATCTTATAGATCAACCTGATGGAGTAAAACCTATAGGTTTCAAATAGATCTCTAAGAGAAAATGGGGTGCTAATGGAAAGGTGCAAACCTTAAAGGCTAGCTTTGTGGCAAAGGGATATAACAAAGTTGAGGGAGTCGACTATGAGAAGACTTTCTCACCTGTTTCCATGTTGAAGTCTACTCGAATACTTCTGTCCATTACCTCATATTATGTGATAGTATAAAAAATGTGCTATTTTTATTTTTATTTTTTATTTTTAGGTTATTCCTCTGTTTAATGTGTTTATTTAATGAATTTATAAGTATCAAGCATCTTGGAGGTAAAATCAGTCATTACAAGCTGTTCAGGATTAATTTGGAGGAATTGGGAGCTAATTTGAGCCATCAAGCTTCAAAAGGATGTCCTTTAGATGGAACGTTGAGCAATGCTACAAGACAGTAGCCTCCACAATGTTGAAAAATAGGGTAGCATTGCAACACTTTGAATCTTGATGGAGGCATGCACATTGTCTATCGCAGGGTTGCAACGTTGCGACTACTGTATAAAACATTTTCTCTTCGATTTAGGCAAGAGAATCACCTCCCAATCAGTTCCTATGCCGATTTTCTCCCTTTCTCACCTCTCCACTTGTATTTTTCTCTATTTTTCTCCTCATCTTATGTAATTAGTAAAGACGTTGTCAGGTTCTTCTTTTCTTCATCTCTATGGGGAGGTAAGACCTAGCTCTCTAGTTTAGTGATTTGGAACAATGTAATTTTTGGAAGTTCTGTTTGAATGTAATTTCTATATTCTTGTGTATGGGTTTCAACCAAAATTTTGTGTTCATGAATTGTATGATTTTATTATTGACTGACAACCAATAATTTATTTTGTAATTTGAATGCTTAGGGATAGCTTATAATACATGACATATAATTATAGATTAATCTCAAAGGAAGTAACAGGTTAGTTAGGCTTGCAATTCATTGTCTAAGATGAATAGTATTGCTCCCATCAACTTAGAGAGAAACCACATTGAATGTTTGATTAGATGGTGAAAGTCGAACACTCATCCTAGCATTAGCCCTAGAACTTAATGCAGTTGGTTAATCATGTTTAATATGGATTCATTTGAGCATGTTTGGCTAACTAAGTAATTAAGACCATTGGTTGGATGTCCAATCAATTAGGCTAGGCATAGTCAAGAACCTAAAATTGCATTTAAATAACTCGATGAACAAGATTGCATAGGTCCATTCCATTTTCTAAGTTAGAATGTCCTAGTTAATTGCATTTCTATCTTTTAGTTTCATTTCATTTTATTTCTTTTGTGCATTACATATTCTAATCCACATCAACCCCCTCCCCCCAATTTTACCACTTTAACTAAAAATGCGCTTCGAGGAACTAATCTTCCGTGCTTCCCTGAGGTTCGACCCTGGGCTTGCTGTTTGTACTACCAATTAGTATAAGTAGTTCGTTCGGTAATTTATAAATAGTATTTGATTGGCAGTTTGGGAGAGACACCAAAAAGATTCGCCCGTCAAATTTATAATTCTTCAGCAACAATGCCAATTTGACAGATGGATTCTTTTTGGTGTCTCTCCCAAAAGGTTTCCAATCAAATAATACTTATAATTCACCGAATAAACAACTTATACTAACTAGTAGTACAAGTGGCAAGTCCAGGGTCAAACCTTAGGGAAGCACGAAAGATTAGTTCCTTGAAGTACATTTTTAGTTAAAGTGATAAAATTGGAGGGGGGGTGTTGGTATGGATTGGATAAGTCGAAAGGCATAGAAAATAAAGTGCCAGAAGATAAAAGATGGAAATGCAACCAATCGAGATGTACCAGTTTAGAGGATAAACATCATAATGATTCAATGTAATCTTGTTCATCGAATTAATTTTATGCAATCTTGTGGTTCTCAATTATGCCTCGCCCAATTGATTGGACATCCAACCAATGGTTCTAATTACCTAATTAGTTAAACATGCTAGATGAATCTATACTAAACACATTTACCTAACCACATTACGCTAGGATGAATATTTAGTTTCCACCGTCTTACCAAACATTTGATACAATTTCTTCTAGGTCAATAGAAACAATATTATTCGTTATAGAAAACAAATCACAAGCCTATCTAACCTTTTTCTTCTTAGAAACCAACTTATAATTTTATGTCACAAATTACAAGCCAATCTCTAGAGCATTCAATCATGAAATCCCAAGTCGTTTGTCAGACAATCAAGAGAAAATATGATTACAAAGAAATTCAATTAGAAGGAAAACTCATAATCAAGATATAAAGATTACATTTAAATAAAACTCCAAAGACCCCATAGAGTTCAATCAAAAATCCTCTAAACTAGAGAAAGCCTAGAACTTATCTTCCCATGGGATGAAGAAGAAAAATCCAGGTTCCATCTCAACTAATTACATGAGAAGAAGGAAGAAATTAGAGAAAATAACAAGTGGGAGAAGTGAAAAGATGAAGAAATTGGCTTATGAGCCGATTGGGAGGTGATTCTCTTGCCCTAAATTGAAGAGACAACGTTTTATACTGCAGTCGTAGCGTTGCAACCCTACGACAGATAACGCGCGCGCCTCCATCAAGATTCAGAGTGTTGCAACACTACCCTATTTTTCAGCATTGTGGAGGCTACTGTCTTGTAGCGTTGCAATGCTCCATCCAAGGGCATTTTCGTCCTTTCACATCCATTTGAAGTCTGATTGCTCAAATTAGCTTCTAATTACTCCAAATTAACCCCAAACATCTTGTAACGACTGATTCTACCTCCAAGATGCTCAATACCTATAAAATCATTAAATAAATACATCAAACATAATAACGACCAAGAATTAAAAAAAGAAAAATAGCACATTTTTGGTGCTATCATTATGACTATGAGATTTGGCAAATGGACGTAAAGACTGTCTTTTTGAATGAAAATCTTTAGATGACTATCTATATGTAGAAACCTGAGGGGTTCATAATCTAAGTCAAGAGCGAAAGGTTACCAAGCTTAACTGGTTCATTTATGGATTGAAACAAGCTTATCGATCTTGGAATATAAGATTTGATATTGTGATCAAATCTTATGGCTTTGATCAAAATGTTTATGAGTTTTGTGTTTATGAGAAGATCATCAACAACTCAGTAGCTTTTTTAGTGTTAAGCATATATTCACGAACAGAGGTGCCTTCCTCGATTTTGGAGTTGAAGATGCATTTGAGAGCCTCGTGCTTGAGCTGTCCAGACGGTTGTCTGAACATTCCCTGCAGGGACTCCATGATCTCACGTGCTGAGACCATAGGCTCATGCTTCTTGGCCAAAATGTCATTAAAAATGGCTAAGATATAGGCTCGGGCCTTCTCATTCGCCCCTATCCAATGTTCATAAGCCTCTCGAATATTTTGAGCGGCATTAGAAGGTGGAATAGGAGGACGTTCCTCCGTAAGAACGAACATGAGATCATTGATGATTAAAATCATTGTGATCATGTGTTTCCAACTAGCGTAGTTCTCGCCAGTCAGTTTATCGTTGCTAAGTAGAGCTAATGTAGCGGTGGCCATATTTACGTTGCTGAAAATAGAACAAACTTAATAAGTCTATGCAATACCACATTTAACACCAATTTTAATGTTAGCAAAATAGTTTCCAAGTACCATAAGTAGAAAAACTTCTATTTTGCAATGATGCCCCAGCGAGGCAGAACAAACATCACCAGTGGGGTGATCAGATGCCCCTTCACTGGGATGAGACACTCTCAACCATTAGGCAGAAACAACTATTGTAATTGTACCTAACAATCACCATTCGTTTGGTCCAAAACTGTTAACCCTTAACAATTTTGCGTAAGTGTAACCCCTCGTTTTCGACCCTAGAGTCCTGCCCTAATGCGCCAACCATAAGGAAAAAGTAGATTAGGACAAGAGACTAAAGCGACCTTATCCTATACAGGAGATTAGATAAAGAAACATGCAAATTGCCATCCTATAGGGGGACACTCCTTGGGTGCCTCGAGGCATGCACAGAAACCTTATCCAAACGAATGAGAGAGACCATGGGATATGCTGTCGCACATCCCGCTCCCACTTACTATGAACATTCTCTCACTCCACCTTGATATTGACCTACCTAAATACCATCCTTTAGGGGTACACTCCCAGTATGCCACGAATTTGAGGATAGATCTCATGGTGTGGACAATAAAGGGAGAAATGCGAAAAGGTTTAAATGAAGTATCATATACCCCAAGTACCTCGCACTGAATGTTTTACATAAGGGTTCATTAACTTAGACCATTCGGCTACTGATTTTAATCTAAGTCAGTTTAATTTGCTAAAACACTGTTGGGGTTAATGCCCTAAAGTCTCGTGTCCTGTAGTTTGTAAACAATTTGTACGAACGCTTGTGATGTATAATATATAATATTTTCTTCACTTCTTGATTTTGCTCAGTTGAATGTTTTTATTTGCTTTACCACAAACCAATAAACTAAATCTCTGATTATCTTTATGTAACTTAAGCATGTATGTGGTAACATACAAGTGGGTCATGTCTTAAGAGATAACCAAAATGGTATGTAGTATATGGATATAGGAGGAAAACCTTATCCTAGTAATGCTATAGATGCGGCCCACTTTGTGGAATAGTTACAAGTGTTGTGACTTGTCACAAATGGTCTGATCCTGATCATTCGTGTATGAGACATGCGAGCGGGGCCATCCTATACAAAGAGTTTGTATAAAACCTGACCACAAAGTGTTAACGTCTCGTTATATAACACCATTCATGACTGAAACTTCACTTCACTAGGATGACCATAGGTAACATAACCTCAATCCTGAGTGGGTTGGGAACTCTTGCCATTGAGGGTGGTCCTTTGATTTGCATGGGTGCGAGTGGCCAGGCCGCCGATTCAAACCTACCATTTTCGAGATTCGTCTAATTTGGGAGTAGGGAACTCAGCTACACAAGATGGAATTCACTCCCTCCCCGATGTAGAGGTAAGTAGATGATAGCTCCCCTTGGTAGCTTGAATAAAGTTGAGAATCAGTTTTTGGGTTAATTTGAAATGTTCAAATGGACAAGAGGGAGTTCGATTATATATGATATAATTGAACTGGTTAGTTATATATGATATGATTGACTAAATGTATGAGATACATTATTTTGGAGGAAATTGAATATAAATATGATTTATATCAAGTAGAGGAGAAAACACTATACTAGATATATGATATCAAACTATAGGTTAAGAATATAATATGATTATATTCATTAATTAATTAATTGGGCAGTTATGTGATAATTGGCCGAGTTTTTCCCCGGATTCGTGCGAAAGTGGAAAGTTCGAATTCAGTTCTTGTAACTAAAGAATAAAATAAAAATTATTTAGAAATCGCGAGCGATCGTTTTCTGTACAATCACTTAGCGCGCCGAGCAGACCTAAACGATCGCTTACCATTTGATAGACGATCGCTTAACTAAGCCTATATGATCGTATACCCAGACCTAAACGATAGGCACCTGACTATATGATAGTCATCCCTTTCTCCCACTTGCTTGTTTGTTTTACACGATCGCTTTTCCTCCTCCCCTCTACTAATTCCATCAAAGTCCACTCTTTGGATTCTCACTCCGAGAATACTGAGGGCTTCGAGTGGTTATATCGTCCTCAGTTGCTGTTTGTTCGTGTGCTGTTGATCGTGTAGACAACTGTGGTGCTGCTAGGCGACTAATTGCTAGACGATAAGGAGCGTAAGAAGTGCACTTCCTTTGGATCGAGTTCGATTGAAGATTGTCTTTAACTGGTAAGTCTCTCGGTCTTTTACATTTTATCTGTTAAAGCATGCCAGTAATTAGTCTTACAATGCATATTTGTATGTTAGAATGTATGTGTGGTAATTCTGTCACAATGAAATCAGAAAGATTTGCTTCCACTCAAGGATACTCTTGTTTAAGAGTTCCTTTAAAAACAACTCTTGTCTTTGAAATTAAACAAGTTCAAGTAGTCACATTAAACTCTTTAATGAACTGTCCTCAAATTTGCATGCATGTATCAAATCTATCTATTCACCTTTCCAAGTAGGTTCCCAGGTAGAGTTGTTCCATTTCCGTCCCCTTAAATACCCCAGCCTAGACATAACCCACCTTAGACAAAAGGTCCCTTATAGATAGATTTGCTACACTTTTAATCTTTCATTAATCAATTTAATCTTATTAAACTGATTAAGAGATTGAGCCTTAGGTTACTAATCTTATTAGAACCGTGATCTTAGGTTTATCTCCACCAAGTTTTAAAACACTTTTAAAACTATGATTCAAGCCTAAGTTCACATGCATGTCTTTCTTATAGATTTTAGTTCTAATTTCCTTACAACTCTATAAAAGAAACAACTAAAACTATACACATTGCCACACAACTAAGTATTTATAACACTTATAAATTTTAACCTGTGTGTCATGCTTCATGCAATGTCCATTCATTACTATACATAACTTTTATATACTTGTAATGAACCAAGCAAACATGCTTCCATACACCCTTATATTATAATACTTATAATATAAAGATGATGCATGTCTATACTTTGTGCATGCATAAATATAACTCTTATATTATATGATACATGAGCATGCTCTTATGTAATTTAAATCATGCTTCTCTAAATCATAACACTTACAGTAAAGTGATGATGCATGACCAATGCATAACCTAAGGTGGGATTTCTTCTATATGGAATACCATATGACATATAAATAAACATACATCCAATGTACATTCATAAAAGATTAATGGACCAAGATGAACCGCCTCAAAACTTGAAATAAAAATTCTATCTATTACATTTTTCATCGAGCAAACCGGTTCACAGGCGAACCTGGTCTTGAACCACCCGGGCGAAGCTCCCTCGATCGTTTAGTAAACTGACCGGGTATTCCACGGTCTTTTAGCTACGATCGAGTACCATTTACAATGTGATGAAGCATGAGGCACTCAGTCGTTTAACGCACCAGACATTACACCCGCAAGTCTAAACGATCGTTTATACGACGATGTTACTATGAAGCACGATCCTCTAGACGATCACATTACAAGCACTAACGTAACAAATTTACTTCGCGATCATTAATCAGGAACTAAGTGATGAAGAGCTATACGATCGTCTAGTGTGCGCGTGTCAACATGCTCCCAAGTATTCGATACTCAACGATCGCTTACCCCATCGTTTACACGACCCGACCAACACTTGGGCGTCTTCATCCTCGAAGAACAACAACTCCTTGCCTTGAAGCCTCATCACGAACGACTTACAGAGACTCAAACACTTTGAATTTACAGACTCGATAGCAAGTTAATACACCCAAAAAAACAGAGGCCCTTACAATTAACTTTGAATGTAAAAGAGTTAAATAACCAGAGGCTTCATCCTAGAAAATTCCATTAATCCACATCCACAAAACTATTTAACGATTAAGTAGAGCGTAGACATGCTTTACCCACCAAGAAAGTAAATGTTATTCTTTGCATCAATGAATTTGGAATATTATAACCTGACACTGATACCAATTGAAGGAACTCTTATCAAATAACACCTTTGAGTGGAAGCAAAATCGTTCCAAACTCATTGTGACAAAAATACTGCATTCACAATCGAACATACTAGTTATGCATTTAACCACAAATTACGACATGCTTTAAACTTTAAACAATAAAGGAACGAGATACATACTAGTTGAAGAACTCTTCTTCGCCTTTCAATCTCGATCTCATCAAAGGACCGCACCTCTCGCTCTCGCTGTGCAAGCCAAACCAATCGTCCACCAAATCTCACTGTCGTCTACCTACGGACAGACTCCTTACGAACTAGGCAACAATGGAGGACACAACAACTTGGAAACCTCGGTATTCTTGGAGTGAGAATCCAGGAGGTCTGGGCTCTGTTAGATTTGGTAGAGGGAGGGAGGAAGAAACGATCGTTTACCACAACCAAGTAAGAGGGAGGGAGGAAGCGCATGATCGCTTAGAAAAAGCTAGACGATCGTTTAAGTAATTCTATGCAATCGTTTAGGAAATGCACATGTGTACATAATCGTTTAGTAAACTTTGAGCTGTTGTGTATCATTCGGTTATAGAGAAAAAACCGCCCACAATTATCCCATAATTGTTTAATTAAAAAATAAATATAATCAAATTATATTTATAATCTATAGTTTAATATCACATCAAATGCAACATATAAACCATAGTTCTTTTCTCGTCCACTAAATATAAATCATATTTATATCATTTTCCTCCAATTAATGTATCACATACATCATGTCAACCATATCATATATAATTGAACTCTCTCTTGTCAATTTGAACACTTCAAACTGACCTAAAAACTAGTTCTCAACTTGAATCCATTGAGCTATCAAGGGGACCTTAGGAACCTATGGCTCAAAGCTCTAACGATAAGTGAATAGTTGACTAAACTCTTTAGCCACGAGATCCACCATCCGTTAACTGCCAAGCATTTCACTAAGGACTGACATCTGCACTCTTCTCACCACAGATATATTTCTATGTCCATCGGATATAACCAATCAACAGTATGATAACCCTTCACAGATGCTCGTAACTACAGTTGGGCCAATTTACCGTTTTTCCCCTGTAGTTACATCTAACTCCTTAAGTACCATTGATCTCTCTAATGAACAATACAACATAGTCCTACTATGTGTGAACACCTCTTGGGCCATGAGAAGGTGTGTGGCGCCACATCGTTCAAGTCCCGAAATCAACTCTTAAGGGAGCAATCTATCTACTTACTCTTACTTTGGGGAAGGAGTGAATTCCATCTTGTATAGTTGAGTTTCCAGCTCCCAAATTAGACGAATCCCCAAAGTGGTAGGTTTGAGTCGATGATCTGGCCATTCGCACTCATGAAAATCAAAGGACCGCTCTCAAAGGCAGGAGTTCCCAACTCACTCAAGATTGAGGTCATGTTACCTATGGTCGTCTTTGTCATGAACGACGTTATATAACGAGACTATAACACTTTGTGGTCCGGTCTTATACAAACTCCTTTGTATAGGATGCCCCCGCTCACATGTCTCCACATGAATGATCAAGATCAGCCATTTGTAGCAAGTCACAACATTTGTAACTATTCTACAAAACGGGCCACATCCGTAGTATTACCAGGATAAGGTATTCCTCCTATATCCATATACTACAAACCATTTTGGTTATCACTTAAGGCATGATCCACCTGTATGTCTCCACATACATGCTTAAGTTACAACGACAACCAGGGATCCTAGTTTATTGGTTTGTGGTAAAGCAATTAAAACATCTAATGTTCCATAGACAACAGTGAAGAAAATACCATATATTATTACATCACAAACGTTTGTTCAATATAGTGTTTACAAATTACAGGACCCAAAGAGAGTTTAGGGCATCAACCTCAACAGTACATAGATGATATCTTACTCATTGGGAATTATGTAGGTCTATTGACTGAAATTAAACATTGGTTGGCAATCCAATTCCAAATAAAAGATTTGGGAGAAGATCATCAACAGTTCAATAGCTTTTCTAGTGTTGTACATAGATGATATCCTACTCATTGGGAATTATGTAGGTCTATTGACTGAAATTAAACATTGATTGGTAACCCAATTCCAAATA
>NW_028326240.1:675836-706132 GCF_027475165.1 Benincasa hispida | reverse complement strand
TAGTCCCAATTAGATTATTGTGGGACAAATTCAATCTAAATAACTTTTTAAGTATAATTATCTCTCTTGGAATGAAACAACTATGAGAGTTTCTAAACCTAACTTAGATGGCCAAACAGAACACAAACAATCAGCAGAAATAAATCGAAAGCAGTAAAGAACACCAAGATATATAGTGGTTCAATCAGTTTGGTCTACATCCACTTTAAGAACTAGCTTGAATTAATTTATTAATGAGCAATAAAGAAATTTTACAAATTATAGATAATCAACGAAATCACCAATCTATAATTTTAAGTATCCACTGATAACGAGAGATCCGCACACAATGTCGCCTCTGAAAACTGAGAACAACCCGCTGCAAAACAGCCCAAAACAGTGTGCTACCCACCTCTGACCAGCGAACCACCAAAACCAGATTTGCAAGCAAACCCACGCGCTGAAACATAACTGACTGTCGCACCCACGCGCTAAACCGGAACTGAGTAGTTCACTCACACGCTAAACCGGATCTAACCGGTTTTTGCTCCCAACGTCCAGTCGAGCGGCTCTTCAACCGGTCGTGCGACTCCCCTACTGCCCGCTAATCTGCAAGCACCACGCTCACGCTGGACCGAACTCTGCCTTGCTCCCTTGGCTGGCCACACAGTCCAGACAGCTCCCAGGCAGCTACTCTGGTTTTTCCCTCAGCCAGCTGCTTCTATTGCTTCAGATGGCTTCCCTGCTTTTTTTTAACCTCAAGGTCACGAATACAGACCCTATTTTGGAGAAGAAGAGAAAATTACAAGTTTATCACTGCTAAATAATTACGATAATGCCATTGGGCCTTTAATTTTTCCAAAAACCCAATAAAACCCACTTAAATACCTTGTTATTTTCTACAAATCTCTCTCGTAACAAGAATATTTAAGTGCCAAGATGATTCTCCAATTTTTCTATCATCTAGATTTAATATTCAGCCCATCTAATAGGTATTTGAACCTATGGGCTGGAAGAACCTTGGTTAGCATATTTGACAAATTCTCAACTGTATAAACCTTGACCAGTTCAACATCTTTCAGGGCCACAACTTCTCTGATAAAATGAAATTTGACATCGATATGCTTAGACCGTTTGTGATGAGATGAATTCTTCGCAAGATGAATAGCACTCTGGCTATCACAACGGACAATAGGAATGAACTCCTGTGACAACAATTCACCAATTATCATTTTCAACTACACTACCTCTTTCACAGCTTCACCCACTGAAATATACTCTGACTCAGTAGTAGACAAGGCAACAACTGACTGTAGAGCAACCTTCCAACTGACCACATTACCAAACAAACGAAAAATGTGACCTGATAGAGACCTTCTTTTTTCAAGGTCTGCAGCATAATCTGCATCTGTGAAGCCTTCCAACAGTGTTGATTTATCACAATCCCTGCTAAAACACAATGATATACTGGCACTACCTTTCAAATATCGAAGCACCCATTTAATTGCATTCCAGTGCTCCTTCCCAGGATTTGACATAAACCTACTTATCATACTCATAGCATATCCCAAGTCAGGCCTAGTATAAATCATCAAATACATAATACTTCCAACAGCATTACAATAGGGAATATTAGCCATCTCTAACCTTTCTTGTTTAGTAACAGGACACTGAGATGAAGAAAGCCTGAAATGAGATGCTAAGGGTGTCGAAATTGCCTTACAACCAGACATATTATACTTCTCAAGCAGTTTATGCACATAACTCTCCTGCGAAATGGTTAGAAGAAAATATGCTAATTTTTCAAAAACTAAAAACTAAAAATCAATACCCCATTTGGTAACCATTTGATTTTTAGTTTTTTTATTTTTGAAAATTAAGTCTATAAAAACTATTTCCACCCCCAAATTTCTTCATTTGTTATCTACTTTTTACCAATGATTTAGAAAAATCAAGCCAAAATTTGAAAATTAAAAAGGTAGCTTTTAATTTTTTTTTTTATTGGAATTTGGCTAAGATGTACTTAGAAAATATGCAAAAATTGTAATAAATAGGGAAGAAATATACTTAATTTTCAAAAAAATTAAAAAAAAAAACAAAAAACGAAGGTCCCATTTGGTAACTATGTTATTTTTTGTTTTTTTTTTTAAATTAAGTCTATAACATCTATATTTCTTATCATGAAGTATAATGGTTGAATTCTTAGCCAAATTTCAAAAACAAAAACAACTTTTTTAAAACAATTTTTCTTTAGTTCTCAAAATTTAGTTTTGTTTTTTAAATCATTGGTGAAAAGTAGATAACAAAGGAAAAAAAATTGTAGGTGGAATTAGTGACTATAGGCTTAATTTTCAAAAACAAAAACAAAAAACAAAATAATTACCTAACATGGCCTAAATAGTTATCAAACGTGCAAATGATTACTAAATGGGACATTATACATGGATTAAGAATGTATTATGATGGTCATGTTGATTTGACGATAGATTGGGGAGTTGAAGAAACTAGTTGAAGAAGGGAAAATAAAATACATAGGTTTATCTGAAGCTTCAGCCTCTACCATTAGAAGAGCTCATGCAGTTCATCCAATCACAGCGGTTCAAATCGAATGGTCTTTGTGGGCTCGAGATGTTGAACAAGATATCGTTCCTACTTGCAGGTTATATATATATATATGTGCATATAACTTTTTTTTAATTATTAATCCCCAATAAAGTTTTTCTTTCTTTATTTTATTTTACTTTTCTTCTTTTTAAGAATGATTATAGAAACACATTATTATACCTATAAATGTGTTGTTTGAATGGGTTCTGAGTTAAATCAATTATTATTCTAGTTTAGTTTGGGTTGTTTAGTTTATTGTAGCTTTTTTAGTTTATTCAAATTTCTAACTCTTTTATTGATAGTTCATGTTTAATGTTGATTAATCTAATGTTGGTATTGTAGTATTGTTAGACATGTAGTAAGGTGAACATAAATATAGTCCATCTAATTAATGACAGAGAAGAAGAGGTTTAAACATGCATCTTACGTTTTTTGAGTTAATTAATGTATAAAGGTATTAATAATTTTTATTAAGCTAAATGGTATATTTAGACCCATTTGGTAATTACTTGATTTTTCTTGTTTTTTAAAATTAAGCATATTTTATCCACATTTCTTGTACAATATGGTTAAATTCTTAACCAAATTCCAGAAACAAAAACTATTTTTCGAAAACTACTTTTTTAATTTTCAAAGTTGGCTTGGTTTTTAAAACTATTAGTGAAAAGTAGATAACAAAGGAAGAAATTTGGGGTTGGAAGTAGTGTCTATAGACTTAATTTAAAAAAAAAATAAAAAATAAAATGATTGCAAACGAAATCTTAGATATTAGTTTTCTTTTTGTTTTTGATCTTTAGATGTTTGAATGGTAAGCATTTGAGCATTTTCAAAGTTTCACACTCTGAATATTTTCTCAATTAAATTTCAAATGTGATGTTTTTACATGCTGATTGAGTTTTGTAACAAATTTTCATTGATGTATTTATTGAAAATTAATTGAAGTTTGTTCCTTTTTAGGGAATTAGGCATTGGAATTGTGGCATACAGTCCTCTGGGAAGGGGTTTTCTATCATCTGGGGCCAACTTCATTGAGAACTTATCAGAAGATGACTACAGAAAGGTGAAGACAGTAATTAAATAATTAGCCCTCCCTGCAATTTATTTTCATACACACATTTATATATGATATATGGATTACTCCTATATTTGTCACTTGATTTTAAGATGCAATTTACTATGGTATCTATTATAGAATCGATAAATAAAATAATAGAAAACGTAAAGCAATAGAGAATCGATATACAAATTTAAGTGGTTCACAAACACTTTGTTAGTCATGTCCAACGGACAGAGGAAGAGAACAAAATTATTAAAGAGAAAATTCAGATGTGTGTCTCTAGGATTGAGAGAATTTATAGAAGCGCACTTCTCTAAAATTCTTGGATCAAAATTTTAAATAATGTAAATACAACAAATACGAATTCAACTTAGATTTTGGAAATCATACCTAGGTGCATCTTAGCAAGATTTTTTGGTCGTTCGAAGCGTTAGATAACAGATTCAAGACATTCTAACAGAATTAGAGTCAATGAAGTCCAAACAGATCTTCGATAAAAAAAAATATAGATCTGATCCAAGAATAGTGAACTCAAAAAGGATAATTATTTAAGTTTCATTTTGGCAACAATTTTGTTTTAAGTTAAATATATTGGTGAAATGATTGATGTTTATAAACTAAATATATTTTCGAAAACTAAAAATAAAAAAACTGAATGGTTATCCAATAGGGTCTTGATCATTTTACATTCGTAAACATCTAACACTTGCGAACCATTTGGCTTTTCAGAAACTCCCTCGATTTCAACCCGAAAACTTGAAACATAACAAGACCATATTCGAGAAGGTTAGCGAATTGGCAGCTAGAAAAGGGTGCACCACATCTCAACTGGCTCTAGCATGGGTTCACCAACAAGGGTCCGATGTGGTTCCAATTCCTGGAACCACTAAGCTTAAAAATCTCCAATCAAACATTGAAGCTTTGTCATTGAAACTTACCCCACAAGAAATGGCGGAACTTGAAGCTTATACCTTAGCTGATGGAGTTAAAGGAGGTAGATATGGTGATGACCTTTCCACTTGGAATCAATCTGAAACACCACCACTTTCTTCATGGGAATTTTGAGCTACTTCTCCACAACAATATCATGCAAAGCTTTACTTCCCATGTCGTCTTTTAATAATCGTTGCATCTCCATTCATAAATCTCTCTATTCTCTTATTAATCACTAGATACAAATTCGATTGTATTATGTTGAATTTAATGCAAAATTGTCCTTGAATAACTTTCATATGATATGTGGTGTGTTTTTCAATAATAAAGAAAAACTATTTTACTCATAAATGTAGCTTACAAATAGGAAATATTGATACCGAAATTTGATACCAATTGTGAAAATTTTCTAATGTTCAAGATGAAGGAAACAATTAATTGCCCTACACGATAGATAAACACTCTGCGATCAAGTGGGTAATTGTTTAGAGAGAGCTAGAGAAAAGAGAATTTGGAATGTTTTCGAAATACCTCTAATCTCTCGAGCCCTTTAATCATATAGAAAATGGTTTTGATAACGGTCACTTAGTGATAAGGCAACCCTAATCCTGAGCCTAAAGATCCAAACTATTATGTAGCAAGAACCTTTGAATCTAAGAAATTAACACCTTCCTATACGATTTAGTTCAATCCCAAGAAAATGTTAGAATTAGATTACCTCTTGACCGAAGATCTAGAAGCAAGATTGGAAAATCTTGTTCTAGATTGAATCACTCCACAATCAACTTAATCAAGGTTAGATTGAATGACTTACATGCATTAACATAAAGAATTGAAAAATTCTAACGGAAAAGTCTCAGATATAAGATCTCAAATTTTATTCATCAAAATCTGAATCTAATTACAAATAGATGGGGAGAATGCTTTATATAACCTTGTGGAGATTCTAAACCTATTTAATGTAAAGTAGAGAGAGTCAAAATAAAACATTAAAAGAGTTCTCCATCTTCCAACTACTATCTTCCATCTACCATCATCCAACCACCATATTTAATGTAATATCATTAATGACAATCTCCATCTTTGACTAGTCATAGAAATAAAATTAAAGCTGAAATTACAATAACATGTTTGTGAACTTAATACAAAAAATTTTCAAATTGCTTGAACTCATAGAAACTTAATGTCTACTTCGCATTCCACTTCAATCGAGCAAACATTGACCTTCAATACTCCAAATGGTCCTTCATATATTAGATCAACATTTTCCACATGAAATAGAGGATGAACCGATCCTATCCAATCTTGTACATGAAGAATAAATTATTATTGAATCTTTGCTACCTTAGGTCTTGTAATTAGTCCAATCGGAATGCACGGAATACCTTGACTCTTATTACTTAACTAATTAATCTTTTAAATAATTAATATGACTATCCTTATGTCCCACTTTGCTTCTTTCTTTACTTTTTAGCTATGAAGCACAAATATTTCATGTGAGGTAAAGAATCCTCGTCAGACACGTATCAGATACTGATACTTCTAGATATTTTCCAGATACGTACTGACACACGATTTGACGTATCTATTTTTATACTTACCCTTTTTTTAAAATAATAATAATAATAAAATCTTCGGATCGTTGTATCCGTATGTCGTATCTGTATTCGTATTTGTGCTTTGTAGCTTTTTAATTTTAATATAAGCCAACTTTTATAAGGCTGTTTTAAAATAATAATAATAATAATAATAATAATAATAATAATAATAATAAGTATTTTTTTTTTTAAATTGTAATAATTACCTTTATGTGAAAAAAAAATTCTTTTAAATTGGCCATTTTATCATTTATTTGTACTCCCTTAAAAAATATTGCATTAGACATGAAAAAGTCAAATATAAAGAGATGTTTAACTTTGCAATTTGTTTCTAAAAAATACTATATTATTTTAGTTCTAAAAGTTAGAATATTATCGTTAAATTCATGTTTCATAAATATTTCCTCACTACACAAAACTATGCACATAATTTTCCTCTCAATTTCAGTTTAAAATAAAAATTGTCTACCAATAGTTTTGAAATATTCACAAAAAGGTTGATGCAATATTGCAAAAGCATTATATTTATACATCCAACCGAGAATTTTGTGAGACAAATAAAGATAGGTGCAGTCGAGGATACAACATTAAAAATACATTTTAAATTTTTTTTTTTTTTTTTTTGCTTTTTTATAATTTAACCTACTTATAAATAAGGGTAATACTTGGGTGGATTCGAGACCTCACTCATATTTATTCATCCCTTTTCATCACTCACATCTAAAAAAATATTAAAATATTTTGAAAAAGTAAAAAATAAAATAAAATTTGTCATATGACAAATTATGATTGGACAATTTAATAGAATGCACAAATATATACCTAATTATTTTTCTATAGTTAATAGTTAAAGGGAATTAATTCATTGACAAAATGCAATATTTCTCACATACAAAGAGAAGGCAGAGGGCCAAACCTAAATAGAAAAATACATGTCACATGTAGCAATGAGAGAAGATGAGAAATAATAGAAATCTTAACAAAGTATACAATATTATTATCCTTATAATCAAAGGAAAAATAACTGTAGATATATTCTTTCATCCTCTGCAAGCAAAACTGGGTGATGCTGAACAGAGAGCTTGTTCTTGAGACAACAAAATCGGGTGGTAGGAAGAGGTTTGGTCATGATATTAGCTAATTGGTCCTCCGAAGGGACAAAACGAACAAGAAGTTGACGACACACCACACGATCACGTATAAAATGATGATCAATTTCTATATTCTTCAAACGATGATGGAACAGTGGGTTTGCTGCCAAGTAGGTTGCACTTATATTATCACAGATGGAACAAAGGTAGAAAAGTTTCCTACTCAAACAGTAGTGATTGAAACCAAATAATTTCTGTAATGGCGTTAGACATACCTCTGTACTCGAACTATGCATTCGATTGAGAAACAACTTTCTGCTTAGTAGAAGACCATGAAATTAAATTAGAACCAAGAGAAAGGCAATAATCATTAGTACTCCTTCTGTCATCAGGACAATTCGCTCAATCAGCACTGTGTAACATATTAATAACAAATCTCGAGACCTAGTGAAAACTAAACCAAGAGAGCTAGAAGTCTGTAAGTAACGTAAAATACGCTTAACAGTAGTCCAATGTTTAACCGTGGGAGCATGCAAGAACTGACAAACTTTATTAATAGAAAAAACATAAATCAAGCGTTGTTAAGGTACAATATTGAAGAGTACCAACTATACATCTATACAAAGATGGATCATGAAACAATGGACTATCATTCAAGGATAATGAAGAACCAGCAACCATAGGTGTATTTAGGGGCTTTACCAAGCCATCTCCGCTTGCCAAGAAGATCTCGAAAATAAATTGCTTTGAGATTAAAAAAAAAAAAATAGAATCAACACTTATTGTTACCTCAATACCTAAAAAATATGAGACATTCCCAAGATCCTTAAGAGCAAAAAGGGAATTAAGAGAAGATATAAACTGACCGATGAGCTTCAAATTATTTCCAACCACGAGTATATCATCAATATAAACCAAAATTATGACTAAAACATCTTGCTGTCGAAAGATGAAAAGAGAAGAACCTGATTTTGATGCAAAAAAGTTCCAGCTCAACAAATAAGTATTTAGTTTTATGAACCACATCAGATTTTGATGCAGAAAAGTTCTAGCTCAACAAACAAGTGCTTAGTTTTATGAACCACTCATAAGAGCTTTGCTTCAAACCATACAAGGCCTTTTGTAACTTACACACATGTGTAGGCTTATCTTAGTCAATAAAGCTTGGAGGTTGAAGCATATAAACATCCTCATGAAGGTCACCATTTAAGAAAGCATTGTGTACATCTAGTTGATGAATATACCAATTAAATTGAACAGTAAGACTTAATACAAGAAAAATTGTACCCAGTTTTACAACGGAAAAAAAAGTTTCAAAATAGTCAATACCATAAGCTTGATCATAACCACAAGCTACAAGCCTAGCTTTATACCTTTCTATATCACCATTAGGTTTTAACTTTAACTTCTATACTCATTTATAGCTAATAACCTTGAAATCCGGAGAATTAGGAACAAGCACTCAAGTATCATTATTCATCAAGGCATTATACTCATGCTGCATCACTTCTCTCCGTTCAACATATTTAAATCTCTCCGTTCAACATATTTAATAGCAGACATAAAGGAAGATGGTTCATTAAGAAGGTTAGAAGGAAGAGAGGAATGGACATGCCAAGCTTTTGGTTTAAAAATACCAGCTGTTGATCTTGTCACTGAAGGAACTCTTATACAAGAGTACCTCTGAGCGAAAGCGGATCGTTCGAAACTCATTGTGACAGAATTACCGCATTTACATTCTAACAGAATAGATATGCATTTCACAACAAATTACCGGCATGTTTTGAACAATTAAACAATAAGAGAACAAGAAACGTACCAGTTGAAGAACTTTTCTTCACCAAAATATCGCTCTCACCAAGGACTGCTCCTTTCGCTCTCGCAAGGAAAGTCCAAGCAAATCGTCCACCAAATCACTGTCTTCTGCCCACGAACGGACTCCACACGAACACAGCACGGGGATGACACCACCACTTAAATTGTAGTATAGTGGTAAGTATTCTCGCCTATCACGCGGGTGACCCGGGTTCGATCCTCGGTAACGGTGCCAAAAACTTGATGACGGGAAATTAGATGTCAATTACTCGACAACTAAAATTCCATGGACACAATATGGTATGCGCTAGATGTATGCGGTAGTGTGCATGCGGCGGTTGAATAAAAGAATGTTTGAGGGGTTGTTAAGCTAACACTACTCCTACTCTCCTACTTCTAGCTAACAAACAACGCAATGAGAATATGAATGAGAGGTAGAGATACGACAACTTTTGACATGAAGTAAATAGATGGAAAAATAGATAAAATGTGGAGATGTCTTCATTGCAACCTTTAAGAGTGACCACAAGGGCAACCTTAGTCAATGCAAGCCATGCGATCATGCTACACACACTTGAGCCTAATTCTAGGGCATATGCGATGTATCTGTGATATTGCTGGGAAGCCTATGCCTGCCTAAACCTCCATAACCTATTCACGTACTCTCGCCGCATGAGCGTGATAGCCACATACCACCGTATCCTACTTTCTGGACACATGCAATATCTTATCCGTAGGGTGCATACGCTGTGTAATAGCAAACGAAGGTTATCTCTAAGTTCCCTATTCTTGCTTATGCATTCCAATCCGCTCTCTCGAGTCTTAGATTTAGATTTTAGACTACTCTCTCAAGTATGCCTAAATGATGAATGATACGATCATAAGACAAGGTAACCGCATGAACTTTGCTGACATAAGATTATTCCTATCTCTAGTCAACAATACTTTACATTGCTTAATGCGACCAACCACTTACCCTCCCGGACAATTAGTTGTTGCTGACTTTACTCATAGACAAGCATTGCATCCGCCTATAGACAGGCGTAGCTACAGCTTCACACTAAGCAAATACGGTTTACTCACACACTCACGCAATGCACACCTCTCGGTGGTTTGCTACATGCTTCATATCCCTAATCCACATGACTAAGTATGTGATACCCTAACAATCTCACTAAGTGATGCAATGAAGTTAAAAATGCTAAGTAAAAAAGATAGAGATGGAATCGAAGGAAACACAGAAATGCATTGAACACATAATGTATTAATTTCTTAATCACAAAATGTAATACAATACAATATAAGGAAAGGAGAGAAAATGAAATGACCAGCTGGAAGTAATAACTTGCTTCCAGCAGATGTGCGTCAAGGCTGCTGGTGGTGCCATGGATGGGCGATGGAACTGACTCTCTCGAGATCTAGCTCCGATCGAAGGCTCCGGTCGTCACTCGGAATGGATGAAGGAGATGAAGAACTCTCAAACTTTCTTCTCACGCATTTGTCTGGATCACAGGGAAAATCCCTGGATCCGCCCTAAGGCGAACCTCAGGTGAAATCTCTGGATAAGTTGGAATTCTACTCATCGGCTTCTTTATATAGAGCTTGAATCGCCAACAACATTAGTGGACTACTCTGATTCTGACATTCACAGCACGTTAGTCCTTTCTGAATCTCTGCTACTAACGGCGTGGTAGGTGAAATGTCAACATCAGCTTTTGATTTTCCTGAGATGTACATTGATGCATTCATTCCACCAACCTTGCGTTGATCCCTCTATTATGCATTATCGTGTAGTCGCAATCATGTAGTGACCGCATTTGCTTAATACCGCAACTTCTACACGATGACCACAATCATATGCAAATACACTAACCATAGTCTTTTCTCCTCCACTAGATATAAATCATATTTATATCATTTTCCTCCAAATAATGTATCTCATACATAAAGTCAATCATATCATATATAATTAACCAGTTCAATCATATCATATATAATCGAACTTCCTCTTGTCAATTTGAACACTTCAAACTGACCCAAAAACTAATTCTCAACTTGAATCCATTGAGCTACCAATGGGACCTTATGGACCTATGGCTCGAAGCTCCAACGGTATGTGAATAGCTGACTAAACTCTTTAGCCACGAGATCCACCATTCGTTAACTGTCAGGCATTCCACTAAAGACCGACAACTGAACTCTTCTCACCACATACATATTTCTGTGTCCATCGGATATAACCAATCAATAGTATGATAACCCTTCACATATGCTCATAAGTACAGCTGACTAATTTATCGTTTTGTCCCTGTAGTTACATCTATCTCCTTAAGTACCACTGATTCCTCTAATGAACAATATAACATAGTCCTACTATGTGTGGACACCTCCCATGAGAAGATGTATGGTGCCACATCGTTCAAGCCCCGGAATCAGCCTTAAGGGAGCAATCTATCTACTTACCCCTACTTCAGGAAAGGAGTGAATTCCTTCTTGTGTAGCTGAGTTCCCAACTCCCAAATCAGACGAATCCCCAAAGTGGTAGGTTTGAGTCGGTGATCTGGCCACTCGCACCCATGCAAATCAAAAAACCACCTTCAAAAGCAGAAGCTCCCAACTCACTAAGGATTGAGGTCATGTTACCTATAGTCATCCTAGGGAAATGAAGCCTCTGTCATGAATGACGTTATATAACAAGACTATAACACTTCGTGATTCGGTCTTATACAAACTCTTAGTATAGGACGCTCCCGTTTGCATGTCCCCACATGAATGATTAGGATCAGACCATCTGTAGCAAGTCACAACACTTGTAACTATTCTACAAAAGTGGGCCACATCCGTAGCGTTACGAGGATAAGGTTTCCCTTCTATATCCATATACTACAGATCATTTTTGTTATCACTTAAGACATGATCCACTTGTATGTCTCCACATGCATGCTTAAGTTACAAATGATAACCAGGGACTTTAGTTTATTGGTTTGTGGTAAAGCAAATAAAACATCCAATGTTCATAAACAATAAGTGAATAAAATATCATATATTATACATCACAAGCTTTGTTCAAAACTGTGTTTACAAACTACAGGACACGAGAGTTTAGGGCATCATCTTCAACAGTCACCATGGAATGAACATTAGAGGAGGATATAGAAGGGACAGACTATGAGGATATAGGTGGTGGAAGGGTAGAGACACTCTGGGAAGGTAGAAGGTGGTCTAGAGAAAAGGAAGGGACAATAGAAGATGAAGGATTGGAAGAAGAGGAAGTGGAATGTGATGAAGAAATTGAAGGCAGATGTGGAAGAGGAGCTAGAGTGGAGTCAAATATAGGGGAAGAAGGTGTGGGAGACTAAGACACGAGAGAGGAAAATGAGTCAGATGAAAGGAAAGTAGGAGTTTCATGGTGAAGAATGGTGACGAAGGCAAAGGACTTGGTGTAAAACCAGGGGGCAACAAGGGAGAGGAAGCTGCAACAAAAGAAGACCCAAGAGATGTAAAGAAGGGTAAGGAAGAAAGGGAAGGTAGAGATGAGCTCATATCAAATGTTGTGGAAGAGGGAAAATAATGATTGACAGAAGGAGATATTAATGGACCGAAGGGAAAAGATGTTTTGGTACAAGGAAAAGTTTGTCCATTAAAGACACATGTCGTGAAATGTATAAACGTATAGATAAAGGATCTAAACAAAGATAACCTTTATGATTAAAACTATAACCAGCACAAATACATTCTAACTAAATAGTAGTCAGTGAGAATTATATGGGTAAAGAAAAGGAAAACATGAACAACCAAAAGCACGGAGTAACGAATAGTCAGGAGATTTGAGATAAAGCATTTGATACGAGGATTTATTACCAATAACAAAAGAGAGCAAGTGATTGATGAGATAAATGGAAGTTTAAAAAGCAAAACTCCAAAAAAGAGAAAGGTAATTTTGAGTGAGCAAGTAATGCTTGCCCCATTTCAACAACATGTGATTTTTAGGTTCCACTTTCCCATTTTGTTGAGGAGTATAAGGACAAGAAATACGATGAATAATGTCATGAGATGCAAGAAAGGAGGATATGGTGCAAAATTCACCACCCTAATATGTTTAAAGGATTTTAATGGTGCAATTGAATTGATTTTCTACAAGTCTCTTATAATTTAAAAAACAGAAAAGAGTCTCATCTTTTGATTGAAGCAAGTAAAGTCATCAATGAACAAAAGGAAATAACGAGCTCTATTTATTGAAATTTTTAGGGAAGGACCCCACAAATCCGAATGTATAAGTTCAAAAGGTGCACGAGTTTTTGTTTGAGACAAAGAAAATAGAAGACAATGACACTTAACAACTTGACAATCATTACAAAACTTATGAACATTAGACGAAGAGACATTACAAGAAACCAAGACTTGCTTGAAAACTGGAGAAGCAGGATGTCCCAACCTAAGATGACAAGTAGATGGAGTTGAAAAGGATGAAAGAAAGGTAGTAGTGGAAGATTTGGATATGAGTAAAGGAGTATGTGGATTGAAAGAAAGTAGATACAAGCCATCATCAAGTTTTCCCTAAAGAAGTATCTTCTTGGACTTGAGATCCCTAACAAGAAAATAAGAGGCATAAAATTCAACATAAGCTTGGTTATATTTACAAAGATAGGAAATGCTAATAAGTTGTTTCGAAATATCGAGGGTATGAAGAACATGTTGAAGTAAAATAAATTTAAGTGAATAAGGAAAAGAAACAGTACCAATATTAGAAATCGAAATATACTTACCATTTCCCACCATAACTTGCTCACCACCATGATAAGGAAGATGGTTGCATAAGGAAGAAGAATCCGGAGTTAAGTGATGGGTAGCACCGGAGTCCATAAACCACCCCTCATCAGGATGTTGATACTCAGAGAAGGAAGCGGAATCGGGTGAGGAAGAGGAAGAGAAAGGTTGGACAGTGATCATATGTGCTTGAGGTTGGAATGAAGGAGGTTGAAAATTAAGGTTGGGGTGTCGATAACTTGTAAAGGCAGAATGACTAGGTTTTTGACAAATTTGACACTATGTCTTTGGTTTGGAGGGCCATTTCAATTGTGATTGAGTTTTGCCAAAGACATTTGAAGATGGAGCTGACTGAATTGGGTTTGAAATAGGGGTGGAAGAGGGTCGGGAAGAAGAGTTAAATGGCTTAGGAGAAGAATGCCTATTGTTGCGTTGAAAGGAAAGATTAACAAAATTAGCTTGAGTAACATTTAATTGTTCAACAACATTCTATTTTTCCAATCTATTCTCATAAGCAATAAGCAAACTTCTAACATCCTCAAGAGAAGGTCTATCTGATTTGTTTTAAATAGTGGTAATAAAGGCGTTGTACTCACTTCCTAGACCATCTATGATATGAGCTAGGATGATCCCGCTACGACATAGGTTCTCCAATAGCAGAGAACTTATCAGCCACTGTTTTAATTTGAGCTAAATATTGACTCACAAATAGACGATCCTTTTTAATATGTTGCAACTGAGATTTTAAGGCTATTATCTATGTACATTTTAAAGACTCCCAAATAGCATTAGCAGTTTCCAAATTCATAATTTCACCCTTTTTTCTTCAAACAATGATAAATAAATCCAATACATAATAAAACGATTATACCTTTCCCATACTAGAAAATCAGGATTTAGCTGCACCTATTGCGGGTCCAAGAACTTAGGTAGAGTAGTCACCATGCCATAGAAAATTCCTTTAAGGCCATTAGCGAAAACTGCGTTGAACAGTTGATTCTTCCAAAGAAGGAAGTTATTATCATTAATTTTGACAGTTAAAGGCTAAGACAAGGTAGGGTAAGGATTGGGTTGAAAGTAAGGTGAAGCCGCTGAGGATAGATGTGGGATGTTTGGAAAATTAGGTGGAGGTGTAAAAGTCTGATACCCTGGAGGATAAAATTTATGATTAGGAGAGTACCCTATATTATTAGGGTAGAGGGTAGTCGGAACAAACACTGAAGGCCTAAACATAGGTAGGATAAACTGGTGGATAAGTTTATGAAGAAAGAGGTCGAACCAGAGGAGGTCAAACATCTGGTAATCGTAGCTTATGAATCGAAATAGTAACCGTGATAGACTCCACTGGAAGAGAACGAGTGGAAATTTCCACCATCGTAGCCATAAGTGTAGACAGAGAGCTCAACGGAGTAACACTTTGTTCAAAAGAAGACGATGGACCATCGTCTGAAGCCATGAAAGAAGAAACTTAAGAGTCGTTGGCTTTGATACCATAAAGGGAATTAATTCATTGACAGAATGCAATATTTTTCACATACAAAGAGAAGGCCAAGGGCCAAACCTAAATAGAAAAATACATGCCACGTGTAGCAATGAGAGAGGATGAGAAATTACAGAAATCCTAACCAACTATACAATATTATTATCCTTATAATAAAAGGAAAAATAACCACATATATATTCTTTCAATAGTTTATACCATGGCAAGCGAATTAAAGGTTTTATCTGCATCGAGTGATAACACAACGTCATCGAACTCTGAACTGAATCCCTCGCGGCCATCGAATTCATGAAGCCCTAACAACGTTTCGATCGGAACTTCTTCACGCGCCGCCAAGTCCTCCACAAAATCTCTATCCACTGCGATTAATTTCTCATCAGAACGTTTTCCGGCAGGATTCCTCGTTCCCTTATTGAATCTCGAAGGAACAGCACCGATCCTCGGAACACTAGCTTTCGTATCACGCCTATGCATCAACTCCATCATCTCCGACACCACCGATCTCGAGTTGAACGCGAGCCTCCTCTTCGGCGCTTGATTCAGAGTTATCTTCTGTTCGTGAAATCGCAATCCGGTCGAGTTCAGAGTCAGAGCAGAAGATTTCAAATCCTTCTTCCGCGGTGAAATCGCAAACCAGTCCCAATCTTCCATCGATTTCCATTCAGTTTCATGTTCGAGCGGCCAGAACAACGGTCCGTCGCGATCAGCTTCTTCGATTGCTACAAATCCTGTTAATTTCACTTCGAAATCGTAACCGCTCCGGAATGACGGACTCGGAAAATTAGACTGAAACCAATCGAAATCGAACTCTCCATCTGGAGTCAGCTTCGAATCTTCGCTCTCAAGATTCAGCAAGGACAGAAAGAAAGCAGGGAATGAGTTCAGAAGACTCCAGCGGCTCTCAGAATCTAAAGATAACCGCATGGATTCATCTCCATCAGAATCGATCTCCTTTGCAACTTGTTGATCGGAACTATTGTAGCCGTGGCTCTGATCGGCGGTAATGGAAGAGATTTTCATTTCATCGGTAAGGTAAGTTTAGCCTGTAGGGAAGCTCATTCTGGTGAGATTTGGATGGTAATATTCTTCTTCCTGTATGTTGAAGACTGAAGAGAGTTCTTGTGATCATGGAAGGTCTCTGGATTTCTGTTTGGGGAAGATTACTTTTGCATTGCATTAGATTAATCGGTTGAATGTTTGAATGATCAATGAAAAAGTAAATGATGTGAAATAATGCAATAAATAATTGAAGATGATTAGTAACGACTGATAATGTTGAAAGTTTCAATAAGAATTTAAAATAACATAGTAAATGAGGATTTTCCAAGTCAAATGTTCTTAATACGCTATCCATTTTCTATTTATTTATATTCCAATTACTATCTAACAACACTTATCTTTCTGCGTCCAAATTGTTGAATCGTAAAATTTTTATTTCTTTTTTAAAAATTACATTTTTTATCTCTAATTTTTGGTCTAGTCTCTATTTAATCCTTATATTTTACAAAGTTAGGTCTTTAGTCATTTGGTTTCAATTTAGTTCCCTAGTTTCAAAATGCTACAACTTTATTGTTGACATTTTAGTTTTGCTTCAATTTAATCCCTATGTTTCAAATAACTTTTAACCTCGATTTTTCACTAAATAGTCATTTTCTGTGTTTAGAGTTAATTTATATTAATAAATTAAAAATTATTAAAAGAATTATAATTAATTAAGATTCACTATTTTTATCACTTTTAAAATGAAATTTAAAATTTCACTTCATACTTATTTTTAATTAATTAATAGATATTATCGTCAATGATTGAAAATGATTATTTAATTAAAAAGATTAAGGTTAAAAATGTAAATTTTGAAATCTATAGACTAAATTGAAACAAAACTCAAATTTTAAGGGTAAAATTGTAACATTTTGAAACTTAAGGACTAAATTGAACAAAGTCAAAACTTAAGGAATAAATATGTAATATTTTAAAACTTAGGGAGCAAATAGAAATTAGAGCAAAACCTATGAATAAAAAATGTATTATTCTATTTCTTTTTTAAGTATTTTAATTCTTTATTAGTGTGAGTGATGAAAGAAGATTGGTACATTCCAAGTATTACCCATAAAAATATAAGATAAAACTAAAATAATAATAGTTAAATTGACATAACTCGGTGGCAGTTGACATATATTTTCTTTTTAAAATAAAGTTATGCACCATTTGATTTTTAGTTTTTAGGTTTTAAAAATTAAATCTATAAATATCAATTTCATCTTTAAATTTCATGTTTTGTATATATTATCGGTCCGTGTTTTCAAAAACCAAACCAAGGTTTGAAAACCAAACGAAAAATAGTTTTTAAAAATTTGGTTTTGTTTTTTGACTTTGGCTAAAAATTCAACTACGTAAGAAAAATGAAAATCATTGTAAGAAATTGAAAAAAAAAATGTCTAATTTAAAAAACTAAGACAAAATCAAATGATTACCAAACAGACTAAATTGTTCCATTTGTTTTGCACCTCAACTTAAAAGATATCTAATAAATTTTTTAGCTTTTCATTTTATGTTCAATATATCCTTAAATTTTGAAAATATCTAATAAGTGTTTAAAAATTTCAATTAATTAATTTGGGTCTAATTATAAGTCATGACATATATATATTTTTAAAGAAAGTTTAAAAACTATTTAGTCTATGGAATAAATTTAAATTTTATGTGTACAGGATCCAAAAAAAAAATTCGGATATAATGTCAAAGCGCGGTAAAAAGTGAGCAAGATTAACTACGTATTAGCAATCAAAAAATCGATTCGAATCTTCATAGTTCTATTCTACATATTTTTATCGTACTGAAAAAAAGCCCACACTTACTCCATAAAAATACCTCCGGATACTAAGTCAAAGAAATATTTTTCAAAAAAAAAAAAAAAATCGAATAAATAAAGGTTATACCAGGTCAAGTGTACAAGGTATGACCAATAATATAATTTAGAAACACCTTATTAAATGGCAGATTTTCATGACACCTATCGTTGTAATACACTATAATTAATATAGCAAAATGAACTCCAAAAAAAATATAGGATTTTTTAATATGGGTTTGAAATTCACACATATATTTTTAGTTGGGTTGGAGTTGGGAGGACAGCATAAAAGAATTTCATAGTACATGAAGATGGAGATGATTTTAATAAACGAGAAAAGGAGGATCTCCATAAGAAAAAAGATAGACATTGGTTGTAACCATGGTGGTGGTAATTGGTTGCTCTCCCATAATGTGGTTTGAGATGGCTGAGAAAGTGAAGATATCTATTCTCTTTTTCTCAAGTTAAAAACATGTGGTTTGATTCTGTACGTGTCATTATGACTATTATATGTAATTGGGTTTTTGAGAAAGATTAAGAGAGAAAGACAAAGCTTGAGAGTAAAGTTAGGAAAGTTGTCTCGCCTCCAACAAACCCAACCCAAGATGAGAAGGAACTTAGCTTAGACGAAGCAGTCTAGATAATAGGTGAGGTGATTGAGCCACTCAACCTAAAAGGTCTGCCTTGCAATTGGGCCATCCAACCCAAAAAGCCAGTCTCGACCAACCAACCTGCCTTTCTTTTGGGGTCTACCCTTTGCAAGTCAATAACTTGAGGCAATTGAGTCATTTGGCCAAAAGACCCACCTTAGTCTCAAAGGTCAAAGTTGAGGATAGTCTTCCTTAGTCGGTTCCTCCTACTCAGGCACGATCCAGCCTTCTCGACACCTATTCATAAAAAGATTGAGGAAACCATATTATTCCATATATATAGAACATATATATAGCTCCCTATTAGGATCATCTTTTTCCCTAAAAGCTTGTTTTGACTCTTATAATGAAAACTAAATTATCGGAGTATTTATGGCAAGTACTATATTAATGTGTTAATTTGATTGATTTTGCAGATGACCTCTCCCCATAAATAAAAGTTCATTATCGATGGCACGTGTAAGTGAGTTTCTTTGATCAATATTCCACTATCCAAAATGACTATCACTACAAGAAAAAGAGAGTCTTCCAACGCTAGAAACAACTGTCGAGAGTTTAGGAGTCGGAAGAGAGGTTGTCTCCCAATGTCATAAAACAGGCGTTAGGAGTTTGTACAAGCTCCCAACATCGTATATGACCCTAAATTTCGATGGTATATATAGCCCGTTGAGAGATCGGGTTTAAAATTCTCAAATTGTTTTTGATTTGGAAATCAACAAATCTCTAGGTTTTTTTGCATGCTTCTCTCTTCGTCTCATCTCTTCGATTGTCCATCGCTTCAGATCTTCATCGCCGTCTTTCCTTATCTCCAGTCGACTTCGTCTGTCTTCATCGTCGGTTGTACGATTGAGATTTCATCTCTACCTTTAGCTTCGACTTCGTCTGTCCCTCTCTTTTTTTATCAATCAACTTTCGACATCGTCTCTTTGCTACTGCTCTTCTTCGAGGTAAGTTCACCTCTTCGTCTCCTCTTCGCCTCTTTGACTCCTACCCGTCTCTTTGCCTTTTCTATGAGTTGCCTAGTTTCCATTTCCCTGGGACAATAACGAATCCGATTCTAACTACTTAATCACTTGAATGATTAAATGAATTTCTACTTCATTTTCACCTCTTCTTGCTCGCACGTTCTTTCAATCTTATTTTGTTTCAATTATTGCCACATTACGTGTATTGAAACCTGTGAAAAATCGACCTTCAAATAAGTTCAAAGAAGATTTATATGATTGGGTGATATCATGATCCTTGAGATAAACTCGTTAATTTCTGTTTAGTTTGTTTCTTCTTTGTCAATTGGGAATGTTTTTTTATGTTTTCTTATTCGAGTGTTATTGGTTTCAATTCTTTCCTGATTTTGGGTTATTTAAGAATTTTTTATGTTTGATATAACGTTGCTTTGAATTGTTTTGTTTTCTATTTCATATGATAGTTTGTCTTTGGCTCTCTTTTCAATTTCCAACTCTTAACATGCTTGCTATCATACCTTTTGAGAGTTAAGATAAGTTTAAGGGTTGAGTTTTTTCATGGGCTTTTCCAAATTATTGGCCCTTGATCTTCATTTCTTTACAAGATGCAAGAGCCTTACAATTGGTTATGCTTGGAATCGATTGTATTGTAATGTCCTACCTTATGTGAGATTAGATGATTATCTTTCGCAAAGTGCCAAAATACTAGAAATTAGGAATTTAAAGCTGTTGAGAGCTTTCTTGTGTTATTTACCTGCAATTAAAACAACTTTACATTTTTTAGCTATTATTGTATAAAATTGATTTTCAGTAGTTTATATTTAGGCCTTATTGCATCTTAACCTGAAAGGTTTGGGAAATAAAGGTTCCAAAATGTTGAGATTAGTTTTTATATGTTGGCTTGAGAAATTTTCTTGGCTTGAGAAATTTTCTTACATTTGTTCTTAATATAATAATGTGCTCTAATGTCTCAACTTTATTGAATTGTAGGTAAATTTGATACTTTGAAGGTGTCTTTTGGAGCCACAAGCTCACAACACGTTAATCAAACTTTCTCCTATATGTTCCTCAAGACATATTTTTTGTGGATCACTATATCATATATGTAAACATTATTCTCTAGCACACTACTATCTCTTTTATGAAACAAAGAATACTATCGACAACTTTGCTTGATTTTAATTTATGAGAAAACTTTTGATTTGCTTAATTATCGTGTTCTAAATTTTAGGTTATCAAGATAAAAATTAAAGAAAAAAAATAAAATGCAATAATAGAAATGCCAACAAAAAAAGTATCATCTAACGACATCGCCGGGAGTTAGATTATTTTCCAACAAGCTCGTCTGTTGTCGGGAGTTTGAATTGGAAACTTAGTTTCGAATTCAAACTCCTGACAGTACTATAAACCGTCGGGAGAATGGTTAACTCCTGACAATATCTCAACGTCGTCAAGAGTACATATCTCCCAATGGCGTATATTAAGCATCAGGAGTTCTCATAAAGTCCTGACGCGAAGGTGCCATGCTTGGGAATGAATCTCCTGACGGGTATTCTCCGACTACTCTCTCTACCACTTTAAGCGTTTAGGAAAAGATCTCCTGACATGTTTTTAGCTATTTTCCGTCGATTTTAGGCGTCGAGAAAATACTATTTTCTTGTAGTGTATCTTAGTAAGATGGTGAATTTGGGTTGACCATTTTTTTTTTTTTTTTGTGTGGTTAGTTCCTTTATATCTTTGTCTTGATGTTGGTAGTGTTGGGGTTGATACCCTAAATCTCGTAGGTTTCATAGTTTGTAAAATTATGTATACCAATCATTTATTTAATAAAATAAGATGTTTTTTTATTTGACATTTAGTGTGCATTAACTCAATCCAATAAACTAAGATCCAAGGTTATTTTATATAACTTAAACATGTATTTGGTTGACATATAAGTGGATCATGTTTAACAAATAACCTAAATGATTTGTAGTATATGGATAAGATTGGGTACCTTATCCTGATGACACTACGGATCACCCTACTTTGTAATTGTTGCAATAGCTGTAAAGTGTTACAAATGATCTGATCCTGATCGTTCATGTGAAGACATGTGAGTGGGGTATCCTATACAAAGAGTTTCTATAAGACTAGACTGTAAAATGATTAATCTCTCTTTTGTTGGGTTTTATGTCCTAAAACTCGTGGTAAAAATAAACATATTCTATTTTGCAATAAAGTTTTTATTGCGGTTTATTTTGGTAAAGATGTTATTGAATATGTGAATTTCATTTAAAACCCTAAATCCGATAAACTAAGAACCCTTAGCTATAGCATGAATACTTAAACTATATGTGGAGACATAAAAGTGGATCAAGTTCGAGTAATAGCCAAAACGGTCTATAGTATAAGGATAAGGTTGGATAGCTTATCCTGGGGACACTATGGATGCAACCCACTTTGTATTTGATACAAATGATGTGACCTTGAATTGTTTATGTCGAGACATGCGAGTGGGGGCGTCCTATGCAATGAGTTTGCATAAGACTGGACTGCGAAATAGTCACTTTTACTTTATAACTTCTTTACTGTTAAGACTAACTATTTCAATACAATGATCTAGGTAACTCGATATTAATCCTGAGCTAACTATGAATTCTTGTTTATTCGAGATTATCCTTTAATCTGCATAACTAAGAGTGGTTCGAGTTCGCCGACTCAATAAGCCCCCCATTTTGGGGATAAGATCGGGTAAATAGCTGGAGACATAGTTCTACAAGATGGAGTTCACTCTTACCCGATTCTAGGGATAGTAAATAGGTTGTTCTCTTGAGTGTTGACTTTGGGCCCCACCCTCTCATTAGTTCGAGATGGACTGGGTTTGGTGATTGGACCGCAAATCAATTGTTCATTAGATGATCAGTGGGACTTAATGAATAAGATGTAATTATAGGGTTAAAATAGTAATTTTGAACCAACTATAATTACAAACAACCTGTGAAGGATCGACTTGCTAATCATGGTTATATCGAGCAAGAAATGTATCTACAATGAGGAGAGTGCAGCTGTTGGGCTATAGTGGAGTGTCCTGGTAGTTAAAGAATGTTGGTTAACTAGGTTAAAGAGTTTATTCGGTTAATCTCAAATCTCTAGAGCTCACGATTTGTAGGTCCATTAGGTCCCCATACTAGCTCATATCAGACTAAACCTTAGAAAAATGTGATGTGAGAATTTGAATTATTCAAATTGGGCTTGGGGAGTAAGCGTTAATTATATGCGATGTAATTGATATGATCAAATATAGTTTAATTGTGAATTAAGCTATATTACAAAGAAATATGAAAATATTTAAATATGATTTAAATATTGTATACATGAATAAGGATTCATGATCGGGATTGGTGTTATTAATTAATTTAATATTTTATATTAAATTAATATTATTAATTATTTAAATAATTTTATAATTTAATATTTTATATTAAATTAATATTAATTAAATTATTTAATTAATTATTTGAAATTAATTATTAGATTAATTTTATTTAAAATTATTTGAAATTAGTTATTTGAAATTAATTTTATAAAAAATCATTTACACTGAATATTAGAAATTCAATATTAATTGAGTTTTGAATGAGTGGATTTATCCCACATTTGGCCTCCTTCTAACACCTCAAATCTCACTTACAATTAATGCTCAATTTGGTGTCAATTTGGAATGATTCCTACTTTGCATGATTTCTTCTTTAAATAGAAGAATGATTTTCTGAAGTTGAGTTTGAAAAATTAGATTTTGAAGCTGAATTTTATCACTCAAAATAAAAGATCCAAAACTCTCTCAAACTCCTTTTTTTTTCTTCTTAAAATTCATCACAAATTTGAATCCCACAATCTATTCTAAAGTCAGAGAATAGCGGGGAAGACTCTACTGGTGGTCCACCCCACTACTCGTCGTATTTGGTTTGGTATTGCTACCGCGCATGACTTCGAAAACCTACTCAGGATATCTAGTCTCATAGGCGGCCAGAAGCGACGAGCAGTCGCGGTCGAAGCTTGGCTGACGCCGATACGATTCGCATCATTATGTTCGATAAAAGGAATGAAGGAAGCTCCAATAGAAAATATTGGAAGGGAAAAAACGAAGTGTTTATGATAAAAAAAAAAATATTTAATGGATCGTTTCAATTTTGAGCTACATCAAGGTTTGCTCTTAAAACTCTGTTTTTCTAGTTTTGAACTAGCATCTAATTCTTAAAATTAATGTAATTAGAGTGCTTATGATCTCAATTGCTTCTGCTTGTATGTTCCTAACTCCAACAATTGGTATCAGAGCATGTTTTAAGCACTCAATTTGCATTATTTTTAGCTTGGTAGGTGAAATTTCATGAGATGAAAATGTTGGTTTCTAACGTTGGATATATTAAAGTTTTGACATAGAATTAAACTTCATTATGTTGTAATTATTGCAATTGCCGCTTCTTTATGAGCTTTAATGTGTGAGGAAGGGTCTGTAATTTTGCTAAATTCATTAAAGTTAAAATTAGACTATAATTTGAAGAAATTTGGAGCAAAACACAGCTGAAACTGAAATAGGGAGCTGGGATCTGAGGCGGAGTGTTGCAACGCTCCTCAACAGCATTGTGATGTTGCTCATCTTTTTTTTTTTTCTTTTCAGAAACGCACGCGCGAAGGAAGAATGGTCCAGTTGGATAGGTTTGGTTTGATTTAGGTCATTTTAGCCAGTTCTATCCTATTTGAAGCCTTGTGAATGTATGTTTTAATTATATTAAAGTTGTTTGTGCATAAAGTATGTCATATAGATTTAAAATCTCACCATAGGATAAGCATGTTTCATGCATTGAAAGTATGTTATAACTCTTATAATATATACTATGCATGCGTAGGATTTCATGATAATTAATATAAGTTGCTATATCAATTTATAAATTGTCTGATGTATGCTATGGATATTGTCTAAATTATAAGTGTTATAAAATGAATTAGACTTTTAAAATCTATAACAAAGATAACTACATGCTCATATTGAGTTAACAACCATAACCTATTTTAATAGTTAAAATAGGTCGATAATTAGTAAAACTAAGGTTGCAACAAAACATACCCGACAAGATCATCTCTAAGGTTGGAGGTACTTAAGTTAACGATTTACAGAACACTTGCTACCTGGGGATCGAGCTAGTTCTTGAGTTATGTTAAACCCAATTTTATGAGCATGTATGAGCGATGTGAGGTTTTAAAGAGTCTATCACTTAGACATCATAGGTTAAATTTGATATAAAAGTTATACTAGGGTAAACACCGAGACTTAGGTTGTATTTAATTAGTCGGAGTATACCTACGTAAAAGTATACTCAAAACCATCTAGAATACTTCATTGGGAGAAATGGTATATATGATATATTATTTTTAGCTCTCACGTCCCTAAGAGTTCACACCGTGAGATCCATGCTCGGCTTCGTGTCACCCTAGGTGTGGCCTCCATTCGGAAAGTGTTTGCATAGTTCAATATCAAGGTGAATAGAGGAAGTTATTCATAGTAAGTGGGAGAAGGATGTGTGTCAACACATCCTATAGTCTCCTCCATTAGGTTGCACCATGAGACTTCCATGTTCTGCCTGTGTGTCGTCCTAGAGCGACCACCCATTTGGAGGGTCATGACATGGGTCGAAACAACATAAACTTCATAAATGAATAGGGTCTCTTTGGTCCGTTCTTAGCATTATCTTTCCATTCGGTAGCATATTGGGACCTATCTCTGGGATATGAAAATGGAGGGTTACACTTACAAGAATTACTGAGTGTTAGTAAGTTTTTTTACCAAACAAGCGATAACTAAATACTATAAGAATAAAAGTTATTCTAGTATTAGTATTTACTCAAGAATGTCTTGGTTCCATGAAGGAGTAATTGACTACCTCTCGGAAGTGGCTATTCTAACTCACTGAAAAATTGTTGCAAAATTAATAAATTATATGGGTACATTATTACTTTTGCTAAAACATGATTGGATTTTATAGTAGTTCACTAATAGATCTTTCAGCATGTCTAGCTCATTAGTTTAACTACTCGCTTCTGAAAAATTAAATGGGGATAACTACGCAACTTGGAAATCAAATTTAAATATAATCGTAATCGTTGATCTTAGGTTCATTTTAACAGAGGAATATCCTCCAAATCTCGACTCGACAACAAACCAAAATGTTTAGGAATCCTATGACATATAGATTAGGACCAATGATAAAGCCCGAGTCTATATCTTAGCGAGCATATCTGATGTTCTAGCTAAGAAACACAAAAGCATGGTCACCGCTAAAAGAATCATGGATTCATTGCAGGCAATTTTTAGACAACCATTCTCATCTGTCAGGCATGATGCTTTCAAATATGTTTACAACTCCCCTATGAAGGAAGGAACATCTGTTAGAGAACATGTTCTAGATATGATGATTTACTTCAATATAACGGAGGTAAACAGTGTTTTCATTGATGAGAAAATCAGGTTATTTTCATCTTGGAATCTCTTCTAAAGAGTTTCCTATAGTTCCGCACAAATGCGATGATGAACAAGATTGAGTATAATCTGACTACTCTTTTGAACGAGCTCCAGATAAACCAGTCTCTTATGAAGACTAAGGGACAAGAAAATGAAGAAAATGTTGTTACCTCAAAGAAGTTCCAAAAGGGATCATCCCTTGGAACTAAGTTTGGACCTCTATTTGAAAAAAATAAGAGTATTCAAATGAAAAAGAAAGGAAAAAGGAAAGGTGAGGCTCCTGCAACCTGTAATGCTAAGGGAAAATCTACAGAGAAAGAAAATTATTTCCACTACAACGAATATGGGCATTGGAAAAGAAACTGCCCTAAATACCTTGCCGAAAAGAAAGTTGAGAAAACAAAACAAGGTAAATATTATTTACTCATTGTTCAAACATGTTTAGTGGAGAATGATAACTCCACCTAGATACTAAATTCGAAGGCCACTAACTATGTTTGTATTTTTTTTTTTCCCCAGGAAACTAGTTCCTGGCTGCAGCTTGAAGAAGGCAAGGCAACTCTCAAAATTGGAACAAGAGAGGTTGTCTTAGCTAAAGTAGTGGGAGACTTGAAGTTGTTTTTTAGGTATATAGATTCATTTTACTAGAAAATGTATTTTTGGTTCTTAATATGAGATGAAATCTAAGATCTATCTTTTATTTGTTAGAACAAATGTACAAAGTATCTTTGAAGTTAATGAAGTGTTTGTTAGCTTAAAGGGTGTACAAATTTGTTCCACAGAACTTGAAGACAACTTATATGTGTTAAGACCAACCGAAGTAAAAGCTATTTTAAATACTGAGATGTTTAAAACGGCTAAAACTTGAAATAAAAGGCAAAAAGTTTCTCCTAGTACCTACCTCTGGAACTTGAAACTTGACCAAATTAATCTCAATAGGATTAGGAGATTAGTCAAGAGTGGACTACTAAATCAGTTAGAAGACAACTCTTTACCTCCATGTGAGTCTTATCTTGAGGGTAAGATGACCAAAAGATCTTTTAAAAGAAAAGATCTTAGAGCCAAAGAACCCTTCGAACTTGTGCATTCAGATCTCTGTGGTCCAATAAATGTCAAAGCACGAGGAAGATATGAATATATCATTAGTTTTATTGATGATTATGCAAGGTATGGCTATGTTTACCTAATGCATTATAAATCCAAAGCCCTTGAAAATTTCAAGAAATATAAGGCAGAGGTTGAAAATCTGTTAGGTAAAAAAAATTAAAACTCTTCGATCAGATTGAGGTGAAGAGTATATGGACTTGAAATTTCAGAACTATTTGATAGAACATGGAATACAGACTTAGCTCTCAGCACTCGACATACCTTAGCAGAATGGTGTATCAGAAAAAAAATATAGAATCCTATTGCACATGGTTCCTTTAATGATGAGTTATGCTCGATTACCTTATTCATTTTGGGAATATGCAGTAGAGACTACTATATACATTTTGAACATGGTTCCTTCAAAAAGTGTTTTTGAAACACCATATGAGTTGTGGAGAGGGCATAAAGGTAGTTTATGTCACTTCAGAATTTGGGATGCCCTACACATGTATTGGTGTAAAATTCGAAGATTTTGGAATTCCGTTCAAAATTGTGCCTATTCGTAGGATACCTAAAAGGAAAAAAAGGTGATATGTTTTATGATCCTCAAGATAACAGGGTGTTTGTATATTCAACAAACACTACATTCTTAAAGGAAGACCACAAGAGAAATCATCAACCTCGCAGTAAACTAGTATTGAGTGAAATTTCAAAAAAAGCTACAGATAAACTAATAAGAGTTATTGATTAGACCTGTCCTTCAACTAGAGTTATTCATGAAGCTGGTAAATTTGATCAGCCACATCATTCTTAAGAGTTGCAAGTGCCTCAACATAGTGAGAGGGTTGGTCATCAGCCCAACCGTTACATTGGTTTAATAGAAACTCAGGTCATCATACCCGATGATGGCATTGAGGATCCATTGACCTATGAACAGACAATGAATGATGTATACCGAGACTAGTGGATCAAAGCCATGAATCCCAAAATGGAGTCTATGTACTTCAATTTGGTCTGAGAACTTGTATATCAGTCGGATTTGGGTAAAACCTATTGGTTATAAATGGATCTACAAGAGGAAATGAGACCAAACCAATAAGGTACGGACCTTTTGAAGAAACTCTTATCAAGGAGAACCAATGAATGGAAGCATGATTGATCCAAATTCATTGTGAGAGAATTACAAACATTCACAAACATACAAACCAATTATGCATCTTCTAAAAAATTATGACATGTTATAGAAAATAAATACAAAAGGAACGAGAGACATACCTTTGAAGAACTCTTCTTCTAAAGACCTCTCGCTTTCGTGAAGACTTGGACCAGTAACCTCTGGCTGTCTCTACGATTGTCTAGTTAATCATCTGGTCAATCACGAACAATCTTCTCCACGAACAAGTAACCTCTGAGACACCACCACTTAGTAACCTTGGTACTCTTAGAGTGAGAATCCAGGAGGTGTGGGCTCTGTTGGATTTGGTAGAGGAAAGGAGGAAAGCGACGATCAAACCAAACGACCAAGCAAATAGGAGAAGGATACTGTCTATCGTATAGACTTTGTGCTTGATCGTTTAGTAAGACATAGCAGGTACACGATCGTTTAGGAAAAACAAGCTTGATCGTTTACACGATCATTTAGGAAAACACTTGAAGGCTATCGTGTAATCTCTCGTGAGCTAAACAATTAGAAGTATACTTAATGAGCGATACCTTTACAAAATGAAAACATTTTTCATTTTATTCTTTAGTTAAGAAAACTGAACATAACCTCCCACTTCATGCACGACTAAAGAAGAAATCGTGTACAATTATCGTATAATTGTTTTCATTATAAATAAATATAATAACTAACTTATTACATTATATTTATAACCTATAGTTTTAATATGTAACATTTAAACCATAGATCTTTTATCCTTACTTGATATAAATCATATTTATATCAAAATCCTCCAAATAATGTATCTCATACATCATGTCAACTATATCACATATAATTAAACCAGTTTAATCATATCATATATAATCAAACTTCCTTTTGTCAATTTGAACACTTCACACTGACCCAAAAACTAATTCTCAACTTGAAACCATTAAGCTACCAAGGGGACCTTCTGGACCTGTAGCTTAAAGCTCCAACAGTACGTGAATAGCTAATTAAACTCTTTAGATACGAGATCCACCATCCGTTAACTACCGGACACTCCACTAAAGACTGACAATTGTACTCTTCTCATTATAGATATATTTCTGTGTCCATCGAATATAACAAGTCAATAGTACGATAACCCTTCACATATGCTCGAAAGTACAACTGGACCAATTTGTTAGGTTTTATGTCCTCAAACTCGCAGTTTGTAAAAAAATAAACATATTCTATAGTTAATAAACTTATTATTGATTTTATAAATTTCATACATAAAAGTCTAAATCCAATAAACTAAGATCCATAGCTATTATATAAATACTTGAACTTTATGTAGAGACATAAAAATGGATCAAGTTTGAGTAAATAGCAAAAATGATCTATAGTACATGATTAAGGTTGGGTACCTTATTCTGGTAATACTATTGGATGCGGTCTACTCTGTAGCTGTTATAAGTTGTTGTAAAGTTATACGAAGTGATCCAGATTCGTTCATGTATTTAACATGAGGAGTGGGGGCGCCTTATGCAATAAGTTTGCATAAGATCGGACCAAGAAATAACTCACTCTTACTTTATAATGCTATTTACTGTATAAGACTGACTATTTGACTTAGATGACCTAGGTACCTCGATCTTGAGCTAACTATGAACTCCTGTTTATTCGGGATTATTCTTAAATTTGCATAGGTGAGGATTGACTCAATGGCACAGGCTCAATAAGCCTCTCATTTCAGGGGTAAGACCGAATA